>NW_028044256.1:0-443 GCF_054177405.1 Leptonychotes weddellii
CTGAGCCGAAGGCAGTCGCTTAACCAACTGAGCCACCCAGGCGCCCAATGAAACTTTATTTATTATTCTTTTATAAAGATTTTATTTATTATTTGACAGAGAGAGAATGAGAGAGAGAGAGAGCACATGAGAGGGAGGAGGGGCAGAGGGAGAAGCAGACTCCCCGCCGAGCAGGGAGCCCGACGTGGGACTCGATCCCAGGACTCCAGGATCATGACCTGAGCCGAAGGCAGTCGCTTAACCGACTGAGCCACCCAGGTGCCCATGCTCTTTGCACTTATTATGTAGTTTCTCAAAGTTTTGTCTGTAGGGAATTTGATTCCAAGTTATTTATTGATAACCACAAGCTTTCATATTACTATCCTGGAATATTGATAAGACTTTGACTGCCTTTGCGTCAGCTACAACAGACGACCAATGTCTTACTCCTCACATATTTCTGA
>NW_028044257.1:0-443 GCF_054177405.1 Leptonychotes weddellii
TAACATTTTACTGGTAGTAACTATTCGAGTCTGGGTCTATTTACCTTCAAAGTCTGTGTTATTTGCCATATATATTGGCTTTCTAGATATAAGTGATTTTTTACTTTTTTTTTTTTTTTTTTTTAAGTAGGCTCCACACCCAGCATGGAGCTTGAACTCACGATCAAGTCTCATGCTCTACTGACTGAGCCAGCCAGGTGCCCCTAGATACAATAAATATAACTGATTTTTTAAAAAACCTTTGAATTTTTTTTTTTTTTTTTTTTTTTTAAAGATTTTATTTATTTATTTGAGACAGAGAGAATGAGAGAGAGAGAGCACATGAGAGGGGGGAGGGTCAGAGGCAGAAGCAGGCTCCCTGCCGAGCAGAGAGCCCGATGCGGGACTCGATCCCGGGACTCCAGGATCATGACCTGAGCCGAAGGCAGTCGCTTAACCAACTG
>NW_028044258.1:0-443 GCF_054177405.1 Leptonychotes weddellii
GCAAATGTTCTAGAAATGGACAGTGGTGATGGTTGTGATGAGGGAGCATAAGGCAAGCTGGGGAGAAAGCACAAGCTGACACCCCGAAAACCCTCCCCCGCCTCCCTCCCAGATGGGATATATGTGACCTTCCTCAGCCACTCCAGGCTGCCCTAAAGCTAAGGGAAGGAAAAACAAATGGTTAACTTAGATCACAGCCCTGCAGGACCTGAGTCTCCCTCCGTTTACAAAAGTCTTTGTGATGTACAAGAAAAAAGCGCTCTTATCAATAACCTGACTTCCAGAAGGAAATGTAGATAAAATTAAGTGTTCTAACCTGCAGCCCATTGACAAATACTTGAGGCCAGTAGAGTGTAATGCTCCTTCAGGAAGCTCCCAAGTGTCTTCATGTTAATTCTTCCCTAGAGGGAAAAACAACTGAACTTGACAATGGCAAGGCCTCC
>NW_028044259.1:0-443 GCF_054177405.1 Leptonychotes weddellii
ATATTCTATAAGTTTATAGACGGTAATTACAGTGCTCAAGAATTACATTTATTTTACAAATAGAAATGGAGTATAAAGTTAAGACAAGATTATTAGGTTTTGATTGCTATAGCAAATAAATATTTCTTGTAAAAATGTTGAGAGAGAAAGTAGAAACACTTTAATTACAGAGGACAAAGAACACAGGCTATATGTGTTGCCTTGTTTAATCTTTACAATCACTCAAAGATTCAATTACTCTTATTATCATTTTATATATCAAGGAACAGAGCTGAAAGGAAATACATAACTTTCTACAAGTCTATATACTTTTTGAGTATCAGTATGATTTGAAAATAGATTTTGCAAGTAATTTTAGAACAATGCTTTAAACCTTAGGCATAGAGCTACAAGATAAAGGCATACTTTTTCTAATAGTCATCCTGTTGTTTTCTATGTAAAGT
>NW_028044260.1:0-443 GCF_054177405.1 Leptonychotes weddellii
GGATCTGCCGCTTGTTGGGTCCCGGCTGGAGGAGCAGGGGCCCGACTGTGCCGCGGATCGCGGTTTATGGCAACCCCGAGCTGAGAGCCCGCGCCTGGGCTCCGTCTCTGCAGCCAGCTTCCCCACTCTGATACCTGGGAGCTCTGCTGCACTCACGAACCCCCCATCTTCCTGTGACCCCGAGGGTCCTGAGACCACACTGTCCCACGAGGGTTCCACCCCCCGCTTAGCCACCAGAGTGACATCCCTCGGCGGAGCAGACTTTTAAAAGTTCCGATTTTGTGCTCCGCGGCTCTATCACTTGCCAGAAGCGGCCGACGGAGGCCCCTCCCCCGCCGTCTATCCTCCCGAATATCGCCTCGGATTCACTTCTCCGCACGTCCTACCTTCCAGAAAGTGGTCGCTTTTCTGTTCAGAGAGTTGTTGCTATTCCTTTCTTCGAT
>NW_028044261.1:0-443 GCF_054177405.1 Leptonychotes weddellii
GTATATATTTGAAATTCCTGAAGCTTTAATATGTTTTGAAATGAGGTCATCACTTGATCTGATTATTGAAGTGTTATATGTTACAGAAATAACTGAATTTCCTTGTCAATTGCATTATACTCGTTTGTCATTTACAAAATGAGTTTCATCTTCAAAGAGATTCATAGAAAGGACTTTTTTAACAAATGCAGGTTTTTGATATCTTTAAAACCATAAAACTAAAATTGGCAAGAATTTCCACAACTAACTAAAAGCTGTCTTCAAATGGAACAAGAATTAGGAACCTGGAATTAAATGAATTGAAGATGATTATAGTTTTGTGACTCTTGCTTAAAACATTACGGGTTCTCTAATGTTTGCTCTTCCAGATTAAGGAAACTTTCTCTTAAGATATCCATGATATACAGAAATAAGATAAAATATCCCTTTGTAAACAAATTGAA
>NW_028044262.1:0-443 GCF_054177405.1 Leptonychotes weddellii
TTCATGACCACATTCTTCCCACCACACCACGAAGGAGCCTTCTTGGGGGGAAACAGTCACTGGCATTCTGTTAGCTCTCCAATCTCCACAAGACGGAGAGGATCATAACCGAATCCTATTCTTGGGCTGGTTGGATAGACACACAGACTCAGAGAGCAAGCACTCTCTCTGTTTCTGGAATTAAAATCTTTTTTTTTTTAACATTTTAATAATGTTCTCAAAAGTTATTCCTCAAAGGTTTATTAAAACTCAAATTATTTAGAAGAAATTGACCATGTTTACTTTAAGCATTTTTTTTTTTTTAATATCAGACCCCTAGTCAAGGATTATACCACCAGGATGGGTTTAACCTTAAAAGCCCATCATGTTCCCACAAGAGTTACTCATCAAAGAAAGCATGAAACCTGCCTGGAGCAGAGTCAGGGACAAACATTAACTAGTAA
>NW_028044263.1:0-443 GCF_054177405.1 Leptonychotes weddellii
ACCCAGCAATTGCACTATTGAGTATTGACCCCAAAGATACAAATGTAGTGATCCGAAGGGGCACATGTGGCCCAATATTTATAGCAGCAATGTCCACGATAGCCAAACTATGGAAAGAGCCTAGATGTCCATCAACAGATGAATGAATAAAGATGTGTGTGTGTGTGTATACACACACACACACACACACACACATACAAACACACAATGGAATATTACACAGCCATCAAAAAATGATATCTTACCATTTGCAGTGATGTGGATGGAACTAGAGGTTATTATGCTAAGTGAAATAAGTCATCCAAGTCAACAACATGGATGGAACTAGAGGGTATTGTGCTAAGCGAAAGAGAATTATCCTATGATCTCACTGATATGAGGAATTTGAGAAACAAGACAGAGGTTCATAGGGGAAGGGAGGGAAAAATGAAACAAGATGAAAC
>NW_028044264.1:0-443 GCF_054177405.1 Leptonychotes weddellii
TTATTTGACAGAGAGAGACACAGTGAGAGAGGGAACACAAGCAGGGGGAGTGGGAGAGGGAGAAGCAGGCTTCCCGCTTCAAACAGGAAGCTTGATGCAGAACTCGATCCCAGGACCCTGGGATCATGACCTGAGCCGAAGGCAGACGCTTAATGACTGAGCCACCCAGGAGCCCCTCTAACAGGGAATTAAAAAAAAACAAAACATAATTTCTCTTAACCCTGAAGCAAAATATTTTGTATTGTATGCAAGATACGTGGATCCTTGGAATATGCATCTCTTGGTCTCCTCTTACATTTGGGTTGATTGATCTCCTTTGATGGCTTCTTTTTCTCTAACTGCTACCTAAATCTGTTTTCCAAGTCTTGATCTCAGCTCCTCCTCATGCAAATGCCTTCTTGTGTAAACTCATTCATTCCTGCAGGGTAATTATCATCAGTAAT
>NW_028044265.1:0-443 GCF_054177405.1 Leptonychotes weddellii
ATGCTATGATGGAGATGGAGGGGTTAGCTTCTCCGTTCTGTAAGTTGCAGATCAACACCTTACACTCGCACGATGCCGATTATAACTCAGTACAGCTGGGAAAGGAAGAGAGCCGGGAGGAGCCTGAAGGGCCTGTCACCCGGTGAGAGTAGCCACCCCGGAAAGGCCGCGGCTGCCTGGTTCCCACCGCGGGACACTCGGGAAAGGCAGAGCTGAGAAGACAGGGAAAGGACCCGTGTTCCCGGGGGTTGGGAGGATGAACCGGGGGTTTCCAGGGGAGCAAGAGGACTCCGTGTGGCCCCATCGTGATGCGGCCCTTCGGTCACAGGTTTGCCCGCAGCACCAGGAGCGAATGAGCCGCACAACATGGACTCTGCGGGGCGATGACCTGTCCATGTAGGTCCACTGGTAACGAACGTCCCATCTCGTGGGGATGTTGCTAA
>NW_028044266.1:0-9436 GCF_054177405.1 Leptonychotes weddellii
GACATCAAAATAAAAATTCCTGTGCAATACAGGAAACCATCAACAAAACTAAAGACTGAATGAGACAAGATATTTGCAAATGACATATCCAATAATGGTTAGTATTCAAAATATATAAAGAGGTTATACAACAGAACACCCAAAAAACAAATTACCCAATTAAAAAATGGGCAGAAGACATGAACAGAGATTTCTGCAAAGAAGACATCCAGATGACCAACAGACACATGAAAAGATCCTCATTATCACTCATCATCAGGGAAATGCAAACCCAAACCACAATGGGATACCACCTCACACCTGTCAGAATGCTGAAAATAAAAAACACAAGAAATCACAGGTGTTGGTGAGGATGTGGAGAAAAGGGGACCCTTGTGCACTGCTGGTGGGAATGTGAGCTGGTGCAGCCACTCTGGAAAACAGTATGGAGGTTCCTCAAAAAGTTAAAAATAATCTACTCTACAATCCAGCAATTGCAGCACTGGGTATTTACTCCAAAGAATACAAAGTCACTAATGTGAAAGGCTGTATGCACCCCTATGTTTACTGCAGCATTATCTATAATAGCCAAGATATGGAAGCAGCTCAAGTGTTTGCTGACAGATGAATGGCTAAGGAAGAGGTGGTATAAGAGGGGGTCGAGCTGAGGGCTAGAGCACATGCCTTGCAAGTGTGAGGCCCTGGGTTCGGTCCTGCCACCTCCAGGCCTTAACCTTCTTCTCAGCTTTGTTATAGAAATCACCAATATGGTCAGGTGTCAAATATAAACATATAAAAGCCTTCTTGCTGCCAATCATATTACATTCATTTTGTATTTGCTGCCAATATTGAAAGTTTCTTTTTTTGTTTGTGTAAACTCTAATTTCTATTAAGGTTTTTTTTTTTAAGTTTATTTATTTAAGTAATCTCTACACACAATATGGGGCTCAAACTCACAACCCTGAGATCAAGAGTAGCATGCTCTTCTAACTAAACCAGCCAGGAGCCCCTCAAGGTGTCATGGCTTTTTATAAAATTAGTATTTTATTAGTTGTCTCAGTGTCATTAACTAATTTTTGCCAGGACCATTACTGATCAAACAAATATATTCAACAGTCATTTGAAGGGAGAAGAAAAAGATGTGATATCCCATATACATATGTATGTGTGTGTGTGTTTATGTATATACACACACACACATTTATATGTATATATATATATATATACAAATATGTACACATAGCTCTGATATCATCATATATATACACACCTAGGATATCATGTATATACACATATGACATCATCACATATGTGATGTGATATATACATATACACATACATATATAATGGAATATTTTACATATATAATGGAATATTATTCAGCCATAAAAAAGAATGAAACCTTGCCATTTGCAACAACATGGATGGATCTAGAGGGTATAAAACTAAGTGAAATAAGTCAGTCAGAGAATATGATTTCACTCATATGTGCAATTTAAGAACAAATGAAGAATGGACAAAAGAGACAAACCAAGAAACAGACTCTTAACTACAGAGAACAAACCAATGGTTTCCAGAGGGCAGGTAGGGGGTGGGTGAGTGAAACAGGTAAAGGGGATGAAGGGTACAGTTATCATGATGAGCACTGGGTAATGTATAGGATTGCTGAATCACTATATTGTACACGTGAAACATAACACGGTATGTTAACTACACTGGAATTAAAATTAAAAAAAATAAATGAAATAAATAAAAATAGTGGTTTTAAAAAATTTTATCCATTTATTTCATATTAGTTCAAGCTAGAGTATCAAAGTGATTGATGAGAACTTTCAATGTTTGTGTATTTTTTATTTTTATTTTTTCAATTTATTTTTTAAAGATTTTATTTATTTATTTGCGAGAGAGAGAATGAGAGAGAGCATGAGAGGGCGGAGGGTCAGAGGGAGAAGCAGACTCCCTGCCGAGCAGGGAGCCCGATGTGGGACTCGATCCTGGGTCTCCAGGATCATGACCTGAGCCGAAGGCAGTCGCTTAACCAACTGAGCCACCCAGGCGCCCTGTATTTTTTAATATATGTACAATAATGGGTTGAAAATATCTGGCTTTGCTGATATACAAAATCCAGAATGATATTTTAAGAAAACCCTTTTGTGCACTGAAAAAATAGAATAATCAAGGATTTGATCTGCAGTTATTTCCAATACAAAGGGATTAGTATTCACCTTGTGGAGATGTATCATGCTGCTGAGAATTGAGAAAAACGTCACAGTTTAGAACGAGGAGGACAGAGTACGGAGCTTCGGAGAGAAATGTTTATTATCAGGTTTTCCTGAAACACACTATCTTGTGCCCAATGCCAAATGATTAACAGATGCAGTCTATCTCTCCTTAAAAAGTAGTCATGTAGACCTAACTGTCAACAGGACATCAATCACAGTTTTTAAAGCAACATTACCTAAAAAACAAAGACACAAACAGAAAACTCCAAAAGTGCCAATCTTCCTCAGGATTGAGGAAAGGGAGTGAAGAGGAAGTCACAGTCTACTAAGTTCAAAAGAGCTCTGTGGCCTACCACAGCCAACTTCACCATCCGTTAGGGATGCCACTTTCTGCTTTCTTCCACCAACTGGGGAAGGAACAGGAAAACGGGGCCGCCAAGCACCAACGCTGTGGCTGGACAATGCAAAACAGGGGTGAATCAAAGCCGCGAGGAGAGTGAGAGCATCTTAGTGCTGCCTTTCAGAGGTTCCCAGGGTCGCCCTCTTTGAATTACGTGGTCAAGTGCCACGGTTTTCTCGACATTCCGTGCTTCGATTGATTGCCCACAAGTGTTTTAAGTCGAAACGTGTTGAGTCCCAGTGAACTCATTTTGGGAAAAGCAGAAGACCCGAGTGTTCTCGGGGCCACATGCCCTCCTGTCTCCTCTGCCGTGACCCTCCTCCTCCCTTTCCCCTTGGTGCCTGGGAAGGAAGGAAACAGGAAGATTTCACAGTACTGGGCAGGGAGGTGAGCAGAGCTATGGTGTATCAAACACAGTTATGTCTTCTGGGGACATTCACAGAGGACTGGACAGAGAGAGCACATCCATGCTGCCAGCCTCCTATTCTGTTAAAAAATATGCTATTTGGAATTGTATCAAATTCATACACTGATTTTGAAGCATCATTTTTTCCCATCCTCTCAATGAGGAATATTTATTAAGGACAAGGCTTTTTCCTTCAATATGAACACAAAGCTCCTTATATAGATATTTTACATCTACATAAGTATAATACAGAATATATAGAACTATATCGTTCTATAGAAATGCCAGACTCTACTATTATACACTATATATTATGGAATAAATATATACAGAGAATGACTAAAAAAGAAACATATATATTTGTATAAAATATATATCATAATGTATTTTTCTTCATTCTGTAGTTTCTGCTATTAAGAAATAAATATATTTTTTCTAATTTCCTACTGGATATGGCTAGAGTATGAAGAAAATTATTATATATTACTTGTATTTTTTATGACTTGTATTGTTTACCTTACTAATTTATCTTGTGAATTCCTTTTTTTTTTTTTTAAAGCTTTTATTTATTTATATGACAGAGAGAGACACAGCGAGAGAAGGAAAACAGCAGGGGGAGTGGGAGAGTGTGAAGCAGGCTTCCCGCTGAGCAGGGAGCCCGATGCGATGTGGGGCTCGATCCCAGGACCCTGGGATCATGACCTGAGCCGAAGGCAGATGCTTAACGACTGAGCCACCCAGGCGCCCCTTTCTTGTGAATTCTTAATTACTTTCAGTTTTTCTTAGATATATAGTGTTACCATCTGCATACTAAGCATTTCTGTAACTTTAAAAAAATGTATAATGATTATTTAATTTCTTTGGTCTTTGTGCTTTAATGAGAACTTCCAAATCAATGTTAAATATGAGTGGGGATGGTGTGTATTCCTGTATTTTCCTTGATTTTAATACAAATAGTTCATCGGTGGGGGGTGGCGCCTGGGTGGCTCACAGGGTTAAGTGCCTGCCTTCAGCTCAGGTCATGATTTCTGGGTCCTGGGATCAAGTCCTGCATCGGGCTCCCTGCTCAGTAGGGAGTCTCCTTCTCCCTCTGCCCATGTCCCCCACTCATGCTTGCTCTCTCTCTCTCAAATGAATAAATAAAATCTTAAAAGAATAGTTTATCGGTTCTTTGTCATGATAATTGCTAGTAACGAGTCCATTTCATGATTACATCATTTTATATTAGTTCTTAGACTTTTTTAGGAGTAGCTGCCAAATTCATCAAATGCCTTTCCATCATCAGCCACCATGAATATAAACAGATGGTTTTCTCCTTCAATGTGTTAGAACAAAGTATTTTTAATCATTGTACATCCTGGATTAAAAGTATCAGTCACCTTGAGAATGTTAGAGTCTATTGACTAAAAATCTATTTAGAATTTTGCATCTAGTTATGTATGATAATCATATACAATTATTCTATATTTTGCCAATTATTTTGTACCTTAGCAAGTTTCAGCACCAAAATTATGCTAACAACATGAAAGTGGGCAGTTTTCCAGCTTTTTTCTGTAGCCTAGAAAAGTTTTCATTTCATAGAAATGAATTGTACCTTAAAGCCCAAATAAACCTCAGCTGTAAAGCCTGATGTATATTATTTTGTAACCTAGCATCTCTTTAAATTAGCTTTTCAACACCTTCCTTAATTATTTGTAGATTCAGTTTTCTGCCTCTTTGGAAAGCAAGTTTGGATTTTTTGCAGGAAATCAACCATTCCATTCAGAATTCTCATATGTATTGTTCCGCTAATATGCTCTTGTAATTCTTTTAGTCCCTTTAGTGTCTGTGATCACATTGTTGTTTTTTCCATAATCTCATTTTTTGTTTCCTCTTATTTTCCCTAATCCATTTTTCTAGAAATACATATATATCAATCACAATAACCACATAACATATTTATTAATTGATTTTATATCAATCATTATAAATATGTATCACTGTAAATGTATATATATAGTTATGATATATAGATACAAATATCAGTGTAAATGTGTATATATATATATAGTTCTAACTATATACAGTTAATTTCAAGGAAATGTTTACATAGATTTATCATGTATGCTATTTTAGCAACTTTCATTTTGATCTTTATTCTTTTATTTTGCTTTTTTGTAAACATTCTTCATCAAGTTGAGGAGGCATTCCCCCTATTCCTACAGTACTGAGAGTTATTATCATGAAAGAATGTTGGATTTTGTTGAATGCTTTCTCTGTGTCTGCTGATATGATTATGTGATTCTTTTTTATCCTGTTGATGTGCTGGATTGCACTGACTGATTTTAGAATGTTGAACCAGCACTGGACTCAATGCTGGGATGAATCCAACCAGGTCATAGTATACAATTCTTCTCATGCTTTTTGGATTTGATTTCATAATATTTCCTTAAGGATTTTTGCATCTATGTTCATGAGAGATATTCATCTGTAGTTTTCTTGTTTTGATATTAGGGTAATATTGGCCTCAGAATGAGTTAGGAAGTATTTCTTCTGCTTCTGTCCTCTGAAAGATTGTAGGAAGCTGGTATAATTCCTTCATTAAATCTTTGGTAGTATTCACCAGTGAACCCATCTGGGCCTGGTATTTTCTGTTTAGGAAGGTTGTTAATTTTTTTATTCAATGTCTTTAACAGTTTCAGCCTATTCAGATCATCTCTTTCTTCCTCTGTGAGTTTTGGCAGATTGTGTCTTTCAAAGAATTGTCCTATTTCATGTAGGTTATCACATCTGTGAGCACAGAATTGTTCACAGTGTTCTTTTATTAGCCTTTCAATATTCATGGGATCTGTAATGACGTCCCCTCTTTCATTTCTGACATCATTAATTTGTATCACATCTCTTTTCTTAGCCTTGCTAGAAGCTTAGTGCTTTTACTCATATTTTTGAACAACCGGATTTTAGTTTCAATGATTTTCTCTATTGATTTCATTTTCAGTTTCATTGATTTCTTCTCCAATTTTTTTTTCTGCTCACATTGGATTTAATTTGCTCTTCTTTTTCTAGTTTCCTAATGTGAAACTTAGACCGTTGATTTTCAATCTTTTTTCTTTTCTAATACATACACCCAATGCTATACATTTTCCTCTAAGTGCTGTCTTCACTGCATCCCATGTGTTTTGATAAGTTGTGCTTTCATTTTTATTGCGGTTAAAATATTTTGTAATTTCTTTGACCTATTGCATTATTTAGAAGTGTGTTGTTTAATCTCCACATACTTTGAAATTTTCCAGTTACCCTTTTTTTGATATATCTTATTTTTTAAATTTTATTTTATTATGTTATGTTAATCACCATACGTTACATCATTAGTTTTTGATGCAGTGTTCCATGATTCACTGTTTGCACATAACACCCAGTGCTCCATTCAGTTATACCCAGGTGACTCATGATGCTGAGCTCCCTTTCCTCTTCTGCTGGAATCAGGAGGGAGGTTTCCTCCACTATCTACTGTGAGAACCTAGGCGTGCTCCTGGAGGCAAAAGTCCCAAAAGTTTAGGATCCACCAACCCCCTGGCGTTTTTAGCTCTCAGATTTGTTCACGCGGAATTGTTTACACTGAGTCTCCATTAGTTACAGCTCAGGTTTTCCTACTGTGACATGCGTTTGCCTGGCAGCTTCCGGTTGTGTTTCTGCTCTGGTTGGATAGGACTGCCTGGGTTTGCTTGTCTGGATCTCCAATCGTGGGAGCAGCATTCTCTTATGGATCTAAGAAGAGTTGATCTTTCTCCTTATCCGAGAAACCAGAAGTCTTATTTTCCTTTTTTTTTTTTTCCCAGAGAGAGAGAGAGTGTGTGTGCAAGCGGGGGTGGGGGAGGGGGAGAGGAAGACGGAGAGAGAGAATCTTAAGCAGGTTCCATGCTCAGCACACAGCCTGATGCAGGGCTCAGTCTCACCAACCTGAGATCAGGACTTGAGCCGAAATCAAGAGTCGGATGCTTAACCAACTGAACCACCAGGTGCCCTTTATTTTGCTTTTTTAATTGTATTTTTTCTAGTTTCTTCTATTGAAGCTATAATTCATTTATATTCAGTCTTTTTCATCTTAACAATGAAAGCTTAGGTGGATGTAAATAAGTTTGTCACAGGCTTTGGCATACGGAATTCACCTTCTCATTACTTGCTAGATGACTGACAGCTCTGGTGTGATTTTCCCATTGGTCTAGGTATTGTTTCACACATTACTTTTTTAGTTGTTGTTCAGTTCACCTATGAGTCCATCAATTTACAAATGATTAGGTTGTGGGGCTTATTTTGTATTGTGGATACATAGCTTTGTTTATCAAAGTGTTTTGTAAAATCTGGACGTTTTAGATATAATTGGGATTTTTGTTTCACAAAGTCACAATCAGTATGTAGATAAATATATGCATACACACGTGTCTATAGATGTAAATCTACAGATGTAGGTACAATTGCAAACACAGATACGGCTATGGATAGAGATACAGAGATATAGAGACCTATTGATACAGATGATGTAGATACAGACACCTAGACATAAAAACAGATATAAATAGAGATATAAACAGATAACCACACATATTCCCTTAGCCCTTATGATTTTCACCCACCCAGCTCTGGTCTGTTTTCGCGTTCTAGCTCCCAGCACCTGTCTCCTTGGCTGAGGGCCTTCTCTGGCCACCAGAACTAGTCTGGCTGAGCACTCGGTGCCAGAAGGGGCCAGGGGATTAATGCCTCCCACATGGGTCCCACCCAGTGGCTGATGGGCACCCATAGCCCATGGCATCAGCCCCCGCTTTTCGTGGGAGGGAGAGCTCCAAAGCTTGCATTCAGCACTACCTCCCAGGCACCCTCAGGAGAATTACGCTTCAGTTGCCCAGCCTGGGAACCTGCTGGGAAAAAAACACCCTTTCTTAGCTTCTTCCCTCATCTTACTTCCCATCTCTCTCCCTGATGTTTCTCCAGATCACAACCCACATCAATCGCTCACATTTGAATCTCTCAACATCAGCTCCTGTAATGGACACACACACACACACACACATATACACTCACACTTGGTGGGGAAATAAGTTTTCTCTTCTGCTGTACACCTGTCCAGGGGCAGCTAATTCCAATACTTAATTTGACCAGAACAGAAAGATTTGGCATGTTCTGGTAACATTCTTTGGTGGGTAATACATACATTACAGAATTTAAAATCTGTATTCTAGTGTGGATTGCAACGTGTTATCTTTGATGAAGTGATAGTGCATCAAGCTTGGCATGCTATGAGCAAAAAGGCTAGGCCCTGTCTGTGAAGTACGTAGCTGCAAACGGGGTCACTTTTTGTCTGTAATGCAAGCAATAGCCAGCAGGTCTTAGGTATCCCCACCTTCAAGAGGAGGACGACTGAGACCTGGCTAGAAGCTGAGTTTATCTCAGTTCAGTATCTTCTTCCTGAACAACAACAGAAATCCAAGTTGGGACAACCCAAATCAGTACTTGACCAACATCTGTTTTGAGGAAAAACCCCTAGCATTAAGTTTGGCCTATCCCATGGTATGGGGTATGCTTAGTCTGGGTCCTCATGCAGTGGCTGGTTTGAGAAAAAACCTGACTAAAACAAAGCATGTCAATATGATATGTGCTGCTGAATTATAGTCCTGCAATCATTTCACACTAGATGCAGCTAAAGGAGACAAACATCCATCAGTGGTTCCTAACTCTGTCCCGCTCAAACTGATGTAAACTGAGGGGTTCCTGGACTATAATCCTCTCTAAAGTTGTCAAATAATGGTTTAGGGTCCTGCTGTAATAAGCCAGAGAAGATTTAAGAGAGGATGGGTACATTATCCCTCTATCTGCTCCACAGAATCTACTCACACAGACCCAACGTCCAATGATGCATGAAGTGCTATCCAGATTAAATGCTTAGAAAGGAAATCGATACAAACTGAGATAGAACCCACATTATTCTATCTGGTCTTTCTCAAATGGCATTTGAGAGAATAACAAAAGCATTTCTCCATTAAATCATCAAAGCCTCTTTCAGGCTAATCTAGTCATCCAGTGTATGTATACAAGGATTTCAAAAGTTCTTATTCAAGAATGATTTCAGAGGTCGTGAGGTCACCCATATGTCAAACTATGTACTATGACAAAGTTACTCACTGGATTTACTTGGTTCCATGAAAATTAGTCAAAATTATTAATTAGGCTTATTCTTTAGGGTCATGCAGATGTTTAAAATATTTAGAGTATTTTGGGTGGGCGGAGCAAGATGGCGGAGGAGTAGGAGGCCTGGATTTCGTCTCCTCTCAGGAATTCAGCTGGATAAGGATCAAACCATTCTGAACACCTACAAACTCAACAGGAGATCGAAGAAAAGAAGAGCAACAGCTCTCTCAACAGAAAAGCGACCACTTTCTGCAAGGTAGGATGTGC
>NW_028044267.1:0-443 GCF_054177405.1 Leptonychotes weddellii
GGGGCGCCTGGGTGGCTCAGTCGTTAAGCGTCTGCCTTCGGCTCAGGTCATGATCCCAGGGTCCTGGGATCGAGCCTCGCATTGGGCTCCCTGCTCGGCGGGAAGCCTGCTTCTCCCTCTCCCACTCCCCCTGCTTGTGTTCCCTCTCTCGCTGTGTCTCTCTCTGTCAAATAAATAAAAAATAAAATCTTTAAAAAAAAAAAAAGTGTCTAGGATTTAACATTTTTTGTATGATAATTCCTATACCTTTTTTTTTTTAAAGATTTTATTTATTTGACAGAGAGAGACACAGCGAGAGAGGGAACACAAGCAGGGGGAGTGGGAGAGGGAGAAGCAGGCTTCCCGCCGAGCAGGGAGCCCAATGCGAGGCTCGATCCCAGGACCCTGGGATCATGACCTGAGCCGAAGGCAGACGCTTAACGACTGAGCCACCCAGGCGCCCC
>NW_028044268.1:0-443 GCF_054177405.1 Leptonychotes weddellii
TCCTCATAAGCAGAAAGGCTCTTCTCTCAGCATGCCCACATCACTTTTACTGAGATGCAGGGTTTCCTGTGAGGTCAGCCAATTCTTGTCCTCATATATTTATCTCTGTGCACAGAGGATTCCTTGTCTCTTATCCAGCTTCTTATTGCAAAGGCCCAGAGTTAAGATAGATGACACTGTAAGGTATAAGTAACCACCCGTAGGAGAAAAAAAAAAGGCAGCTGATAAATTAAGTCAATATGGGAACTGAATGCCCACCATCCATTAGGCAATGTGTATCCAACAGTAAAGGCAAGCAGAAAAGCTTTTCAGTGTCTAGAATGACAGGGGTCAAGTTTACTAATGGCAGCTGGTGAGATGCTAGAAAGAACACAGACTTTGGTCTTGGACCTGCCCTTGGATCTCAGCTTCGACATATATAAGCTCTGCTACCTCGGGCAAAT
>NW_028044269.1:0-443 GCF_054177405.1 Leptonychotes weddellii
TCAGTAAAGCCCCTCTTACTGCTTTGAAATGGAAACAGAGAATGCCAGAAAGAAAGACTGATTATACCAAAAGGTTTTCTCAACACAGAGGTAGATATGCTCCATTAGAGAAATCTGGTTTACCTACCTCCCAGGATTAAAAACAAAACAAAACAGAAAACACCAATTATTGTTTGAATAGAGCCAGTATTTACAGATACAGGGGACATTAGTCCCATTAAATTGAGAAATATATTTTTAAAAGGGGGGGGGACAATATAAAAAATCTGGAATGTCAGTGGGGGTGGGGAGAGAGATACAGATTAAAATTCAAGAATTAGAGGCCAGAAGCAGTGACCCGGAATGAATCTGCATTCATTTTCCCCACAATCGTTTGCCCTTAGGCTGCCTGTGTGATGGATGGCTGTAGCCTGCAGAGTTTAGGCTGTAAGGCTTTTTCCCTG
>NW_028044270.1:0-443 GCF_054177405.1 Leptonychotes weddellii
CAGGGCCAAGTTCAAGTTCCCTGGCCGCCAGAAGATCCACATCTCCAAGAAGTGGGGCTTTACTAAGTTTAATGCGGATGAATTTGAAGACATGGTGGCTGAAAAGCGGCTTATCCCAGATGGCTGTGGGGTCAAATACATCCCTAATCGTGACCCCTTGGACAAATGGAGGGCTCTGCACTCATGAGAACCTCGGCACTGCCCCCTCCCAACTCATGCCCACCAATAAAACCTACTTCCTGTCAAAAAAAAAAAAAAGGCCCTCCCTGCCCACTGCACAATCTGAGGGAGTCTCCCCAGACACCTCTATCGCGGGACCCTGCCTATTTTTACCACCATTCCTTATTGCTAGCTGATACTCTCTGGTCATATTCATTTCTTCATTTGCTTATTATACAGAATGTGAGCTTCATGGGAGGGGGTCGGGATTTCTGCCTGTATTG
>NW_028044271.1:0-443 GCF_054177405.1 Leptonychotes weddellii
AAACGTATAGAGAGAAACAGGGAGATCAAGGACCAAAGTCGAATAGAGGAGGTGCTGTAAGCAAAGGAAACTGAGCAGGCACTTCCAGTGAGACACAAAGAAAACCAGGAAAACAGTTTTGGAGATGCCAAGAGAAGAATTAACTTAGGAAGGGAGAAGCGGGCAACAATGACAAATGCTGCTCAGATGTCAAACATGACGAAAGTGGAGAAATGACTACTAGTGTTCTCAAGAGAGTCACTGCTGACTTTGCCAAGAGCCAAAATGGAGAGTTCTATAGAGAACATGTGAGGTGAAGACAATGCCTAGAGATGATTCTTAGATCAGGCCCTACATACTCAGAGCAATCCTAAAGGAAAGGATGCTCGATACACAGTTTGCTTTCATGATGAAAGCAGGTACAACATGTCAGGGCACCCCATTTCTCAGTAATCACTGTGTCC
>NW_028044272.1:0-443 GCF_054177405.1 Leptonychotes weddellii
CCTTTGAATGAGTGAGATGGCTGGGGCTGCAGCAGCCATTTTGTCACCATGAAGTGACAAATCAGAGGCCAAAAAGCCAACACCTTGAAGATGGGGAACAGAAAGGTGAAAGCACCCTGGGTTCTAAGGATATCACTTAGCTGCTAAACTAACCCTGGACCCCAACGTCCAGATTTCTCATTAGATGAACTGTAGTGGCTTTATGGCTGAAGCTACCATAGGCTGGGTTTGTTGTTACTTGGAGCTGAAAGCATTCCCAGCTGACCCAGTTGCCTCGAATGATTATTTTTTTTAAAGATTTTATTTATGGGCGCCTGGGTGGCTCAGATGGTTGAGCGTCTGCCTTCGGCTCAGGTCATGATCCCAGGGTCCTGGGATCGAGTCCCGCATCGGGCTCCCTGCAGCTTGGGAGCCTGCTTCTCCCTCTGTTTCTCTCTCTCTCT
>NW_028044273.1:0-443 GCF_054177405.1 Leptonychotes weddellii
AGGTCCATGGAGAGTCTCTTCTGTAGCTGATACCAGGGTCTATGGGACTCCCATGAGTGGTTTCCTGAGCCCACAGATACTGACTGTGTCCTCCTGTCCCCTCAGAACCCAATGGATCTTTTCCACAGTCCAGGGAGTGTGGGCTTTGGAAGATCCAGAGCAGTAACTCCCCCATATGTGCATGTGTCACTCCCCCAGGCAGAAGCTCTGAATAATCCCAGATCCTAGGTCACCTCCCCCTGCACAGGAGCAGCAGAAACACAGGGATCACCATGGTAATGATACCAAAGCTTCCAAACAGAACCACCTACATTGTGACCCAGGAGAGTGATGAGGGAACATCCAGCTGTTCAAGCCAGATTCACCAGATCCAGGTGTGTTGCTAGAACCTGTGATGAGAAGCTGATCATCATGGCTGTAGAGCTGCATGCAACAAAATGTCA
>NW_028044274.1:0-443 GCF_054177405.1 Leptonychotes weddellii
AGAGTCGGGTCAAACTGTCGTGGGAAATAGGCTGTGATCTTAGACATAAGACCGTGATGGTGTTCGGGGATTAGATGTAATCTTCCCCGAGGTCTTTTGGTTTGCTTGGTTTTTCATTTATTTATTTATTTATTTATTCATTCATTATTATATTATTTAGAGAGAGAGAGCAGGGGGAGGAGAAGAGGGAGAGCGAATCTCAAGCAGGCTCCCCACTGAGTGCAGACCCCGACATGGGGCTTACTCCCAGACCCTGAGACCATGACCTGAGCCAAAACCAAGTCGGATGCCTAACTGTCCGAGCCACCCGGGGGCCCCTGTTTGGTTTCTTATAAGGATTGCTATGGAGGACGGACACCTTTCATTTTGGCCGTTGGCTGGGTCTTGTGGGCCCCTGGGGCAGGATCGGGAGATGCGGGTCATGTTTTCTTGTGGGAAGAGGC
>NW_028044275.1:0-443 GCF_054177405.1 Leptonychotes weddellii
CCCTGAGTTGAATGTAGTCAAATATAAACCATGCCAGGCAATGACACATGAAAAATACCATAATATCCCATCTGAATACATGGTGGGCTGCCCATCCGATAATTAAACTGGCAACAAAGCACTCTGAAATTGGCTCACAAATTATTGTAGCAGGAAGCATGTTAATTCGCAATTTGGTCCACCTTAAAAAAAAAAAAAAAGATTTTCTTTAAACAACAGCTTGGTTACAAGACTAATCAATTTCCCCCCCAAATGATCAGCTCTTTACCCTGTAATATAAAGGCCCTCCTCTTTAAAGAGTATTTAATGAATTCCTTTTCTATTTTTATTCAGTATATATAAAAAAGTCTATAAATGCATTTGTATGGATTATAGAAGTCAAAATATAGAAAGTTAGAAAACAGAGATCAGCAAATTAATCAAATTCTCAACATCTTTTTAAT
>NW_028044276.1:0-443 GCF_054177405.1 Leptonychotes weddellii
AGAATTTAAAAAATTGCTTGTAGATAAATAAATTACTGAAAAGAAAAAACGTGTGTGTGCAATGTGTAAAGAGAGGACAGGCTCCTTGATCTTCTGCACAGAGGACAGAGTGCCTGATGGACCAGGGACGATCCCAGGCAGGAGCGCTTCTCCCACACGGTGCGGAGGAGGAGGCCAGGGGACAGTCCCCAGCTGCAGCAGGGAGTAGGGCAGGACCAAGGAGGGGGCTCCCAGCCTCCAGCCGCAGGGGCAGGCGGTCCCACCCCGGGCCTGGAGGGAAGACAGGGAAGTGGCATCTGCTGAGCCCAGTGGGGGGCTGTCCCACTGCAAAGTGCCCCCCTCTGCCACCCGGGCCTCCATGGACTGCTGGTGCAGGGCAGCCCCCAGAGGGCCTGGAGAGCAGGCAGGCGAGTAAGCCTTGGGCACAGAGCAGGCAGAAAGGG
>NW_028044277.1:0-9435 GCF_054177405.1 Leptonychotes weddellii
TACCCCTTCGGATCCCTACATTTGTATCGTTGTGGTAAATACCCAGTAATGCAATTGCTGGGTCATAGGGTAGCTCTATTTTCAACTTTTTGAAGAACCTCCATACTGTTTTCCAGAGTGGCTGCACCAGCTTGCATTCCCACCAATAGTGGAGGAGGGTTCCCCTTTCTCTGCATCCCCGCCAACATCTGTCGTTTCTTGACTTGTTAATTTTAGCCATTCTAACTGGTGTGAAGTGGTATCTCATTGATGTTTTGATTTGGATTTCCCTGATGCCGAGCAATGTTGAGCACTTTTTCACATGTCTGTTGGCCATTTGGGTGTCTTCTTTGGAAAAATGTCTGTTCATGTCTTCTGCCCATTTCTTGACTGGATTATTTGTTCTTTGGGTGTTAAGTTTGATAAGTTCTTTATAGATTTTGGATACTAGCCCTTTATCTGATATGTCATTTGCAAATATCTTCTCCCATTCTGTCGGTTGAGAAGACTACGAAGTCTTAATAGTGCTATAACAGTTGTGAGCAAGACAATATTGATGTTGGTTGACTCACAGCTTCTTTAGCCTTTCATTGTTTTTTAATTACTCTTCAGTTTTCATAGGTGCCCTTCATGATGACTCTTCAGTAAAATTTTAAATAACAAATGCGTTTTAGAAAGCATATACATCATTAATTGTATAAAAGGAAGAGAGAGGCATGCGTTTTCCTGTAATAAAGTCAACTCCCCTTGGTTTCTCAAAATTATGTCCTAGAAATTTAAGTGTCAGATTAAAAGGGCTAAAATGATTTGACAAAAATGTAGAAAGGCTAGAGACTTGTAAAGAAATACTTGATTCTCCACAATTATGCCTAGGATTGGCCTTGGGCCTCTGATTCTGAATGACCTTCAAATATAGATTTTCTACCATTTGCCAAAATAAAGAATACTGTGTTAATAGCTAGTAAAGTGAGTTTGGGTACATTATTGATTAACTCTATCATTCATGCACTGCCTTGAAAATATTTAGTTATATGATTCATTCACTTTGCACTTAATCAGTCTATGAAATATATGACTAACTATGATAGGCCAACTGTGTGAATGATAAATTTAGTGAATAGAGTTTTCTGATGCATTTTATCTTTCCAAGTACATTATCAAAAATGAAACGTTGCCTCTAATCCTAAGGAAATATAGTGTAACTCTTGGCAGCCTACTACTACAGCATATTTTTATTCATAAGGGAACAGGGCAATGCTTACTTTTCAGAAAGTAATAAACTTCCCTCTATCTGTGAAGCAAATTTTTTATCAGATCTATAATGGAAAGCAAATGATATGTCTTACTGTAAGTTTACATTCCTGGTAGCCATTACCATAATTGAGGGTATTGAAATGGTACAAAATATCAGTGTGTAGAAGAATGGCAGAATCAGATGCAACATGAAGGGAAAACTGGGCTTGCTGGTGCTCCAATTTTTCTGGTTCATGTGTCCAAGAACAGGGACACATTTCACATGCTCATTTTTACTTCCTATTGAATAATAGCAGAGCCATTTTAAATCTTTGTCAAAATGAAACAAAACAAACCATTAAAAAAACCCAAAAAACAAAAAAACAGGAGGCCAACACAGCTAATTGATTTTTACCAATTTAATTAAACAAATGTTTACCAATTTAATTAGACAAATTAGTGAAAAAAATTCACTGATTCAGTTAAGCAGAATTTTCAGTTAGTAAAAGTTCACTAATTTCAGTATGCTGATTGAACTGACTGGTGTTTTTTTTTAATTATTATTTTTTTATTTTTTAAAGATTTTATTTATTTACTTGACAAGAGATAAAGAGAGAGCACAAGTAGGCAGAGAGGCAGGTAGAGAGAGAAACAGGTTCTCCGCTGAGCGGGGAGCCCGACGTGGGGCTCAATCCCAGGGCCTTCGGATCATGACCTGAGTCAAAGGCAGCCGCTTAACTGACTGAGCCACCCAGGTGCCCCTGAACTGACTGGTGGTTTAAAGCAACAGATGAGTCAGTAGAATGGTTAACTTCACAGAGGAGCAAAAACAATAATCAAGAGGTAAATAGCAGAACTCTATATTAGGTATGTAAAGTGGCAAAATTTGTAGATGCTACTTTATCCTGTCATCATGCCAGAAGACTGTTTTATTAATTATATGCTCCAATATGCTTCATGATAATTACTATGGACTTGACATTGAAAATTGATACATCTTATATTCTATTGGGATTATTATGAACTTTATATTATACCTGTCTCGCTTTATTTTGATGAATTCAGTAACTCCTGATTTGCATCATTCTTGGCATACCCATCCAACCCATCGTACATTAGGTAGCCAGGGTAATCTTTTCATAAGCATGAACTGAAACGTGCTACTCCCCGTACCAGAATATTCAATGTCCCGTTATCCTGAAGGTCACATTCAGAAGTCTCAAAGTGGCCCACAAGGCTGTGTATGTTCAGAAAGTTGGCCTATTTTTGGCTTTAGTAGTACTACTCACTTATTTGTCCTCAAAGTTGTTCCGTTACAAGACTTCCAATTATGCAAAAGTGCCAGTCTTCTCACATAAGTGATTAGGACATTCGGCTGCCTCAGACTTCTCTCCTCTCACATACTCCTCTTTGAGATCCTCATCATATTGAGTTTAAGAGAAACCTTTTCTGACACCCTTCACTAGGATAAATCTTGCTATATGTTTGCATATTGACCTGTATTTATCTTTTGGAAAGAGTTATCCCATTTTGAGTGATGTATTCAGTCCTTCCAGCTTGCTTTTAAGATCCATGATGGCAGGGTCATGTGTACTCTCTTCATTCAATCCATAGCATCTGTAACTCTGTGAGTAGATGGGCAATACATAGATATAGTTTGAATCTCTCAAGTAAATTTCATACTGCTCAAAAAGGAAAACAAGTATAGAGCTCAATAATTTATTTGGTCATCAGAATACTTTGTATTTAATATTTGTATAACAGAGCTATTTGATTATAAGCTATTTCATTTACCTACTGAGAAATAGAATTTCAGACGTCAGAAAGCAGTGACAGTTTTTCCTTGGTGGTATGCAAATGAAACAATTCATTCATTTGCAAGTAAACACATTCATTAATTCATTCATCCAGTTAACATTTATTGATCACCAAATGCCAAAAGCTGGAGGCTTAGGCATACATTATTAAATATTGTCTTGCTTTTGAATAACTCACTGTAGAGTGGAAGAGATGAACCAGAAGCAAATAATTACTATATGATTTTGTAATTTCTCTAATTAAAGCAAGTATAGGAGCTATGGGAGCTTTTTAGCTTTCCATCAGTTGTTTTAGCTTTATGTAGACACAGCCTCACTAATTTTGCTTACATTTTATTGACAGGATGAGTACACAATTATAAAAAATTGAATAAAGATATCTTGAGATAAATAACACAGTAAACTGGATTTGCTTGCCTCATACCAACCTCATCAAACTTCCATCTTGCTTAACAACTGTCCTCATCATTTGATTTTCTTTCCTCCCCCTGAATATTAGGAATATTATTCCTTACTTTATTATCTACCCAAGCTCATATATAGTAAGTTTTTTTCTGACACTAGCAGATCACCAGGGAACTGTGCATATTGTATCATGGTTTTGTAAAACAACACAGTGCCTCTTAACCAATTATTTATTTTCCTAAAAACAAACAAGCAAAAATACTGACATAAATCCAACACATTAACAATATTTTAAGTGGAAATTTCAGATGGTTTGACATGGCATTACTTCAAGAAGATGCATTTCCCAAGGTAGCCTGTGATCACTGGTTTATTTACTGACAGAAAGTTTCTCCTGATGAGTTTCTATGATCTTAACCCAACCTAACATCTTACTTGCCTTTTTGCCCACAACTAAACATTGAGTTGACATCTTCATTGAGTTGTTCACAATAATACCTGGATGTTCTCTTTGGGAATTACAGCTAATTTAGAACCCATTAGTATGTACACATAATTTACACTGTTCAGTTAAATGCACAATATCTTGCATAAGTCTACAGCGAATCATCTGCCATCCAATACCAATTACCCATCTTTGTTTGCTCTTGCCAGTGTTATGCAAAAGTCTGTCTTGTTTTGCTTAACCCAGGTAATTGTAAGTCAATAACAGATTGTGAATGCTGCTACTTTATTATTTACTTCCTCTTTCAGGTCCTTTGTATATATCATATTATCGTTTGTATGTATGTGTGTGTGTGTGTGTGCTCACATGTGCATGTATTTGCAAAAATGCAAGTACTTAGGGCTGATGTTCTGTTGGGATCTTTAGATGCATACCTGCATCTTTCCTACAAGTTACGGATGGGATAATAACTCTGTTAATTTAATTTTTTTTGACTACTATGAAGGCAAAATCCTTAAGACAACTCCCCGAATAAAGATAAGATATGGTATCTAGGTGTTCATATGAATGTATATTTTGCATGTTATAGAAAAAAATGTTAAATTTTTACCTAATTTGCATTGCAGAAATATAAAGTATTTATTTTCTGAGATTTTTGTTTATTAATCTTTATTTGATAGCTTTTCATTCTTTCATATTTTATTCATGAAACAAATATTTATTGTGTACCTAGTATATTTTAGCCATTATATCAGATGTTGGTGATTAGTTATGAATAATGAAAATGTGGATCTTGCTTTACCTTGTAATGTACAAAACAGATAAAACCCCAGAAGCATAAATGGGGATAAGTGTATATCAAGTAATACTTCCTTTTTATACTGGATGCTTTGTACCCCCTCATTTTACTCTTCTCCCTTCATATACTTGAATGCCCTGTGTACAAATTAAAGTTATCTTTCCATAGGGTAATTAGCAAAAGTTTCATTGAAGAGATGACACTTAAGATAAGCATGGAAAGATGAGAAGAAGCTAGTGAGGAGTGAAGATATCAATATTCCTGAAAGAAGAATTAGCATGTGCAACAGGCCTGAATTGGGAAAGACCTTTTTGTATTGGAAGAACTGAAAGGAAAATGGTGCACCTAAATATTGGCACTGGTAAATACTTAAGATGAGACTGGAAAGGTCATTTGCAGGAAGATTATATAGCACTTTGAGACCCATTTAAAGAATTACAGTTTGTCCTAAGAGCACTGGAATATCATTTCAGCAGGTAAATGACATCTTATTTAGGACTTTAAAGATCACTCTTGTTTTTGGAGAAGGGAATGAAAGAGGACAGAGGTGAAAGTGGGAAAGCTAGGCAAGGGCTGAAAGAGTAAGCCTGGAAAGATGATGGATGACATTAACTTAAAGGAACTGGTGATGAAAGGTAAAGTAGGGTGATGGCAGATAAATTAATGAGGTAGAATTGACAGAAAATGCTAATAGATATAAGAAGAATAAACAAAAGGGAAGAGTCCAGAATGATTCCCAGGTTTCCAACTTAAGCAATTAGGTAGAAGGTGGTATCCATTTCCTGAGAAGTGAAGACTGACTTCCTGGGAGGTCTAGGAGTGAATTTGGGAATTCCTAATTGGAGGAGCATTTGGAGCGATTGTGAAATAAATGATCTAATTTTGAAAGTTTTACATTTGAAAATGTTCTCTTCAAGTGAAGAGGTCAAACTAAACCAGCTGGATATGAGCTTTTGTAACCCAAGGAAGAAAACTGGAATAGGTAATAATTTGGAAGACACTGGCATAGAGCTTTATGATAAGGTTTGGGGAGAGAGAGAAGTAAAGAACCAAAAAGAGGAACATCAATATTTGGAGGCCAGGTAGAGGAGAATTAAAGTGATCTGTCACATAGCAGAGGGTGAACTCATGGAATATAAAAGAGAATAATGAACTGTATCAAATGGCATAGTGATTCTGAATGAGAAGAATACAGAGAATGAGTATTTGAATGTGGTTAACAGTTGGGACATTGCTGAATAGGACAAGAGCAGTTTCAAGTGTTAAGCAGGAAATCAGATTTGAGCGGTTAAAGTGTGAATGCAGGTAAGAAAGGGGATGTGGTCATGGTTCTTGGAAGTGTGCCCATGAAAAATAACCACAGAATGAAGCTCTGGCTGGTGGACTTTGAGGAGGTTGTAGGACCTTGTTTTCAAATGTCTGAGATACTGGGTCATTTTTCTAAAATAATGGCAATGATTTATTAAAGATGGGGAAGCACTGATTTCTGATTTTGAATGTAACAAAATTAGGTTAAGTCCACAAGAAAGCATGAGGAAATAGGATCCATACGTCAAGTGAGAACTTTGAAAGAACTTTGAAAGAAATACTTGTATTAAAACAGAAGGAAAGAAGGAAAAGATGGAAATAAAGGGGAGTAGGTTTGAAGATTTAGTTATGGAAAATGAGGAAATTGGCTAAGATGAGGAAGAAAATACATTTGGGGTGACAGTATGGATAGGAAACCCACTGTCTTTCTAATCATTCTTTGTGCAACAATATTCCAGTGTCAACTCTGTGTTAGGTGCTCTTTGAATAGGTGGGAAACATCACTAAAGAAATCAATAATAATACCTGCTTTCATGATTACAAATTAAACCAATATATACAGGGAGTGATTTTCTGGAATGGAGGTGATTTTCTGCAGCTGCTCAGGGGCAGACACACAGAAGGTAAATGTTGAGGGCTCCTGGCACTGGGATGGCCCTGGGTCTGTGACTCCCTGATGTTTCCTAAGCTAACTTCCTAAATGGTGTCTCCTGTAATCATGGAGAATAATATAGAAAGAACACATTTCCATTCCCTAGCTTTATTAAGTCTTACAATTTCCACTGTTTGCTAATTTATTAGATACATTAAAATGTTCTAAACAAATTTAAAAAAATAAAATATTCTGTCATCCTTTGAATGTCCTCATATTCCATTTCTCCCTTTTCTATACTATTCTGAATTATTACGCCCAACCATGTTTTTATATCTTCTATATATAGAAAATTATATATAGCAAATTATATATATATATGAAACATATACTGCATGCTTAAAACTATATAGTAATATATTCTACATCATTCTACATCTCTTTTTACTGAGTATTATTTTTTGTCAAATACATCTTAATTTTCCTCCGTTTGTTTTAGCTGATACATGTTATTTCATGTATCAATATACAACAGTTTAACCATTTGTTTTTCTATTAAAAGGAGACTTGAGGCCATTTTTGTGATCAATTTCCCACACTACTTTGTGCTCTCTATTATCATATCCCTTTCTTCCCTAAAAGTAACAATTTTTGTCTCTATAAATATACATAAACACTTTTGTCTGTGTCTTTCACTCAGATGATTTATCCATATTATTACCTATTGCCATGGTTTTTATTTCCTTTGATATTTAAAATCTGTTATACAAATATGATAGAATTTGGTTAATCCTTGTACATTTGGGGACGTTGAATTTTTTCTAACTTAGACCTATTTTGGTTATTGTCCCTATGAATTATCGTGTACCTGGTTTTATTTTTTATTTTTTTTAAGGATTTTATTTATTTATTTGAGGAGGGGAGGGCACAGGGGCAGAGGGAGAGGGATAGAGAGTTTCAAGCAGATTCCACGCTAAGCATGGGGCCCTACTTGGGGGGCTCTATCTCACAACCCTGAGATCATGACCTGAGCCGAAACCAAGAGTTGGTTGCTTAACTGACTGTGCCACCCAGACAGCCCATCAGGTACCTGATTTTAGGCACATATCTGAACACATTTCTTTTGTGTATATACCATGAGTGGTATTATAAGTCATAGGACATATGCATTTACTGCTTTATGAGCCATTACCCAACAGTATTCCATAGTGGACATACTCATTTGTATTTCCATCATGGGTAGATGAATAGTCCAGTTGCTCCACATCCTTGATCTTTTCTTTTAAGGTTTGTACTTTTCATCCTCTGTTTTAGAAAACTCTGTCTTCTCCAAAGTCATACAAATATTATCTTATGTTACTTTCTAGAAGCTTTAATATGTTATTGTTTTTTTTAAAGATTTTATTTATTTATTTGACAGAGAGAGACTCAGCGAGAGAGGGAACACAAGCAGGCAGAGTGGGAGAGGGAGAAGCAGGCTTCCCTCTGAGCAGGGAGCCTGATGGGGGACTCGATCCCAGGATCTGGGGTCATGACCTGAGCTGAAGGCAGACGCTTAAA
This sequence comes from Leptonychotes weddellii, assembly GCF_054177405.1. Taxonomy (NCBI): domain Eukaryota; kingdom Metazoa; phylum Chordata; class Mammalia; order Carnivora; family Phocidae; genus Leptonychotes; species Leptonychotes weddellii. The sequence goes on from NW_028044277.1 coordinate 8,139, forward strand.
CAGAGCCACCCAGGTGCCACTAGAAGCTTTAATATTTTAACTTTCACACACATATATTCATAACCAATCCAGAATCTATTTTTGCATATGTTTAAGTTATAGATCAAGATTCCTTTTTTTTTCCCTTAAGGACATCCAATTGAGTTAGCATTTTTTATTGAAAACTAGCCTTTCCTCTTTGCTTTGTGGTGTCAATCTTTTCTTAATCCACTCACATGTATGTATATCTGTTCTTAACCCATTGGCTTACTTGTCTATGTTTGACCCAAATCCATGCTGTATTAATTCTGTAGTTTAGGATTAAACTTTATAAATTTTGTCATCAAAATGTTTTCTTCTTCAACATTGTATTGGATATTATTTATTATTTCTTTGCATTTCTATGTGCATTTTAGAATCAGCTTAATTTACTAACATGCATACTGTGTGTGTGTGTATTCATATATTTTGTGATTATGATATTCGGTGAATACAAATTTAGAGTTGTCTCTTTTTGGTGGATTACGCCTATCTTTTTATATCTATATTTTGCTCCTTAAAGCTTTGTCTGATAGTAGAATAACTATAAAAGCTATTTTGTTGTTTTAGTTAATAGCCTGTTATTTATTTTTTCAATATTTTAACTTCAACATTTCTGTGTCCTGATATTGAGGTGTTCACCTTCAGCCCAAACAGCTACGTTTAAAAAGAAGATGGTAACATTTATCTTTTTACTATAGTATTTAGATCATTTAAATATAATATAATTTCTAACATATTTGGGCTTAAATCTACCATCTACCTTTCCCTTCTTGCTTACTATAAACATTTTTAATTTGCGTTATGTTATACTATTTTATTTATATATTATGTCGGTAGAAAATTACAGTATATTTTCAGCTTTTTGAGGAACCTCCATACTGTTCTCCAGAGTGGCTGCACCAGCTAGCATTCCCACCAACAGTGTAGGAGGGTTCCCCTTTCTCCGCATCCCCGCCAACATCTGTCGTTTCCTGACTTGTTAATTTTAGCCATTCTGACTGGCGTGAGGTGGTATCTCATTGAGGTTTTGATTTGGATTTCCCTGATGCCGAGCGATGTTGAGCACTTTTTCATGTGTCTGTTGGCCTTTTGGCTATCTTCTTTGGAAAAATGTCTTTTCATGTCTTCTGCCCATTTCTTGACTGGATTATTTGTTCTTTGGGTGTTGAGTTTGATAAGTTCTTTATAGATTTTGGATACTAGCCCTTTATCTGGTATGTCATTTGCAAATACCTTCTCCCATTCTGTCGGTTGTCTTTGGTTTTGTTGACTGTTT
>NW_028044278.1:0-443 GCF_054177405.1 Leptonychotes weddellii
TTGCCCAAAGCTACATAGCTTATACACAGAAAGCTGGGTCCCAGGGCACCTGGATGGCTCAGTCGTTTGAATACCCAAGTCTTGGTTTTGGCTCAAGTCATGATCTCAGGGTCATGGGATCAGCACTCAGTGTGGAGTCTGCTTGAGATTCTCTCTCTCAAATAAATAAATAAATCTTTAGAGAGAGAGAGAAGAAAGCTGGGCCCAAGACCAGGATCTACAGCCGCACAAAGGAGAGTTCGCTGTGCAAAGGAAGAAACTGCAACAGCCAACATTTACTGACACCTGCCAGGCACTCACCCAGGTACTTTTCCAAGCTTTGCTCATTTATCCACTCGGGGAGGTAATTACAGGTCCATTTTGCAGATATAAAACTGAGGCCCAGAGCAGCTCTGTGACTTGCCTTAGGTCATACAGCAAAGCAGCAGCCCATCTAGGCTGGG
>NW_028044279.1:0-443 GCF_054177405.1 Leptonychotes weddellii
GTGCCAAGTGTGGGAGTACTTGGTCTGCTAGTAACTGAACCAACACTTAACCGTGGAACTGTTATTCTTCCCGCAGAAGTAGATGCCTTTTTTTGTAAAGACTTAAGTCTATAGTTTGGAGCAGTCAGGCAGTATCTATCAGGTGGCAACCTGGGGCCTGAATATGGCTTGATTAATGGCAAAGGAGTTTGATTTCTTTACCTTGCAATATCTAATAAAAAATCTCTTGGGGGAGGAGAGGTAAAAGACTGATCAGCACGACACTGGATGGCCAATCGCACATCATCTGCATCAACAGTGGCTTTCTTAGCATGGCTTGAATAAATTTTTGCATCATCTAGAATTGTGGTCACATATCGGAAGGCAAACTCCAACATCTGATTTATAACTCTTGGCTCATATTCTGTAATCCCCATATCCTTCAGGATTTGTGCCATCATCTG
>NW_028044280.1:0-443 GCF_054177405.1 Leptonychotes weddellii
TAAGTAATAAGTCAGAGAAACACAGTATGTTCCTTCATTTTTTTTTTCATGTGAAAATTGGTTTGGAATTGTACCTTTTGTATGGGTGACATCGTATTAGCAATGTTATTTGAGACCGAAGTTATTTAACAAGTTAAAGTAACATTGTCCTTACCTCTCCGATCCTGCACAACTCCATATGGAGAGGTTTGCATGCGAGTGGGAAATAGGACTCAAATATTCAAACGTTCTGTTTTTGAGTAGCATGGAGACTGAGCAGTTTCAGTCAGCCTTTATTTTTTATCTATATGTTCTACTTGTTTTTCCTAGAACGATCGCCTGTGATGTGATTATGGTACATATATATTGTTCATATGAGAGAATGTTACACAACGTTTTTTTTTTTTATTCTTATGTTAATCCCCATACATTACATCATTAGTTTTAGATGTAGTGTTCCATGA
>NW_028044281.1:0-443 GCF_054177405.1 Leptonychotes weddellii
GGAAGGGAAGGAAGGGAGGAGGAGCGGGTGCTGGCAGCAGCCCAGAGACACCAAAGGGCCCAGGCCTGTGCGTGGCAGGGGCGCAGGCTCGAGGCACAGGGAAGGCAGGGGTGCGTGAGGGGGTGCGGCCCCACATAAGTAAGGGCTGTAGATATTTCTGAGGACCGAACAAAAACCACTGAAGTGGCAGAAACGCAGGTGAAAGCGACCTGGAAATGTTTCCCCGGGCGGACCAAGAGTCGTTGAGGCGCGTGGACCGTATCTTGTGCCGCTCTCGAGTCCAAGAAAGAAGCACAGAGGCCTCCGGGGCGCGTCTAGATTCCCGAACTTCTAAAAACATCCCACATGCTTCCAGGGAAGAAAGGAAGGCGGAGAAGGACATGGAGCTTGTCCAGGGAGCGAACATCAGCCCCTCCCCGCGCGACTCCGCGGGCCGCCTGTGC
>NW_028044282.1:0-443 GCF_054177405.1 Leptonychotes weddellii
GAAGGACCATTTACTGAGCCAGGCACTATGCTGAGCACTTCATGATCCTCATGAGCATATGAAGTTAGATACTCTTATCCTTATTGAAGCAGGAGGACAATGAGACCCAATGAGACCCAAGAAGAGCACAGAAAGGATGGCAGCCAGGACCCTTGCAATTCAGTTCCAGCCTGGCTTTTGGAGGAAGCCGGTGGAGAAGGTTCCCTGGCCCTCCAGAGAGAAACCAAGCACAGCCCGGATTTCAGACTCCTTCAGAAAGGCAACATCAGCAGCTTGTGTTTGCAACCTCTATCAAAATATTTGGGAGAATACATGAGCAAGATGGCGGAGGAGTAGGAGACCTGGATTTCGTCTCCTCTCAGGAATTCAGCTGGATAGCGATCGAACCATTCTGAACACCTACAAACCCAAAAGGAGATCGAAGAAAAGAAGAGCAGCAACTC
>NW_028044283.1:0-443 GCF_054177405.1 Leptonychotes weddellii
TTTTCCAACTGGTTTAAAAGAAGTAGAAATTTTAATTATTTGGAAGAAAAAATCTGAATTATTCTAGCCAAAATGTTATCCATATTAAATTTCCAGATGGTTGAAACAGAGTTAACACTTTAAATCTGATGACCTATGTGTAAATTTAATTTAAAACCCACTCATTGTTCTGAATTTTTCCACAAATAATGATAAAGGCAGTGAAAATGACTAGGATGGCACCCTAAAAATACATATCTTTTCAGATCTAAACACAAGGTTTTTTTGTTTATTTATTAGAAAAAATTAAGGAGTATTTATATTCTCAGTATGGAGCTAATCTTGGAATAAATAAAAATAGATTCATGTTGTGATATAGTCTAGAACCTGTTACAATGATGGAAGAGACTTGTCTTTTGTTTTCTTGTCACCCACTTTTGCTCTCATCACTAAAGGAAAACATG
>NW_028044284.1:0-443 GCF_054177405.1 Leptonychotes weddellii
TAAGTAATAAGTCAGAGAAACACAGTATGTTCCTTCATTTTTTTTTTCATGTGAAAATTGGTTTGGAATTGTACCTTTTGTATGGGTGACATCGTATTAGCAATGTTATTTGAGACCGAAGTTATTTAACAAGTTAAAGTAACATTGTCCTTAACTCTCCGATCCTGCACAACTCCATATGGAGAGGTTTGCATGCGAGTGGGAAATAGGACTCAAATATTCAAACGTTCTGTTTTTGAGTAGCATGGAGACTGAGCAGTTTCAGTCAGCCTTTATTTTTTATCTATATGTTCTACTTGTTTTTCCTAGAACGATCGCCTGTGATGTGATTATGGTACATATATATTGTTCATATGAGATAATGTTACACAACGTTTTTTTTTTTATTCTTATGTTAATCCCCATACATTACATCATTAGTTTTAGATGTAGTGTTCCATGAT
>NW_028044285.1:0-443 GCF_054177405.1 Leptonychotes weddellii
AAGCTTTAGTTTTACCATTTCTTCACCATTATCATTAATTTATAAAACACTCAGTTTTGTTATTTGTATTTTTTTAGGAATGTAAGTTTCTTTTAAAGAATTTTTTTCAAATCCCAGAGATGTAAATCTAAATCTTAGCCCTGATAGATCCTATACACAAGCCCATAGGCAAGTACTTTTAATCTTCCCAATCTTCAATTTCTTTGTTGGTTAAAAGAGGAATAATTACAATAGTTAAATAACAAGCAGTGAGGGTAGATCTCTATACTGTGCAACACTACCAAAGCAACTATATTGGGATCTTCTCAATCCCTCCGACACACCATCAGAGATGTGTGTCAGGGAGCACCAGTCTTGCTTTTCTGAGCATCAGGGAGCTCAGTCTTGGATTGGGAAGAGGCATGGAGGGCATAGGAACAGTGGACAACTCAGACTTGAGCACA
>NW_028044286.1:0-442 GCF_054177405.1 Leptonychotes weddellii
TATTTTACTAAAAATTTACTGCATTCAAAATTTCAAATTAAAAAAATAATTTTGAACAGCTTCTCAATGTCTTTTTAATATCTTCAGAATTTATAGAGATTTGACTTTTTATTCCAACTATAAGTTATTTTTGACACCTCTCATTTTTTTTTTATTCTTATGTTAATCCCCATACATTACATCATTAGTTTTAGATGTAGTGTTCCATGATTCATTATTTGTACATAACACCCAGTGCTCCATGCAGAATGTGCCCACCTCAATACCCACCACCAGGCTAACCCATCCTCCCACCCCCCTCCCTCTAGAACCCTCAGTTTGTTTTTCAGAGTCCATCGTCTCTCATGGTTCATCTACCCCTCCGATTTCCCCTACTTCATTCTTCCCCTGCTGCTACCTTCTTCTTCTTCTTCTTAACATATATTGCATTATTAGTTTCAGA
>NW_028044287.1:0-442 GCF_054177405.1 Leptonychotes weddellii
GCCTCGGATTCACTTCTCCGCACGTCCTACCTTCCAGAAAGTGGTCGCTTTTCTGTTCAGAGAGTTGTTGCTATTCCTTTCTTCGATCTCCTGTTGAGTTTGTAGGTGTTCAGAATGGTTTGATCCCTATCCAGCTGAATTCCTGAGAGGAGACGAAATCCAGGTCTCCTACTCCTCCGCCATCTTGCTCCGCCCCCCCAGCATTTGGATTTTTTAAGATTAATATTATTTTCATTTTCTAATTCATTATAATTTGTTTTTCTTTCTATTAATTCCTTTCTGGTTTCTGACTGATTTAACTTTTTGAGTGCAGTGCTTAATTAATGTTGATTCTTTCCTAGTTATTAATATAAATACGTGAGGTTATAGGTCTTCCACTGAGTATACCAGTGATTGCCTCATATAATTGACAAATTGATGCTCTGTGAATCTGGGACATAGA
>NW_028044288.1:0-9431 GCF_054177405.1 Leptonychotes weddellii
GCACGTCCTACCTTCCAGAAAGTGGTTGCTTTTCTGTTCAGAGAGTTGTTGCTATTCTTCAATCTACTGTTGAGTTCACAGGTGTTCAGAATGTTTTGATCCCTATCCAGCTGAATTCCTGAGACCAGACGAAATCCAGGTCTCCTACTCCTCCGTCATCTTGCTCTGCCCTGAACTTGTACTATATTTTTAATGGCTGCATAATATTCCATCATTGATATACCTTTATTGACTTAACCACTTACCCATTATTGAACATTGGCTTTTCTACTATAATTAACACAGAAATAAACATCTTCACCTAACTTTTCTTCTTTTGAACTATTTTTTAAAGGATCTGTTTCTAGAAGTGGGATTACTACTGACTTAAATAGTATGAACATTTTAATGAAAGATTGTTTTCAAAATCTTTCTACATGGCCACCAGCAATTTATTATTGTACCAGTTTCGTGGAGCCTGGCCAGCCCTGGGTGTTACCATTAAACTTACTCTGGGCAAATGTAATCACCGGCAAGTGTTCTTTTAATTTGTACTCCTTTGATTACTGTCGAACTTAGTATCTTCCCCCTACCCCTGTTTGTTTTCACCTTGTATTGGTGTCTTCTGCCAGTTTTTCTCTTGGGATATCAGTGTTTGTGTATTTTATATATATGTTTTATTTATGTAGATCACTAAATATATATATGTGCACACATACACACATACATATATATACACTGCCTGTATTCTATATTATATACATAATTTTTGCTTTACATAGATGATTTAGGGCAGTGGTTTTCACACTGTGGCCCCAGGAGCCCCAAGCTTCTAGAAGGTTGGATCCAGGACCTGAGAAATAAAAGGGTCAAGTGAAGTCTCCAGGACCCCTCCTGTACCCAGCTCTCCCCTCCTTGCAGCCAGTGTATCTCCTCCTTCATCTGTCTTATATTTGGTGTTCTGTAAAATATTTTTAAAAAGGCTCTGCTTCTTTTCTAAAAAAAGGTTGAAAATCACTGTTTTGGGAGAAAAAGAAAGATCCGACTGTTACATTTTTGTGAGGGATGATGGTAGCATAAAGAATTCAAGAGAGTAAACAAATCTAAAAGGAAATTGAATTCCTGGGTAGTGTTCTTATAATATCTATTTACCCTTCTGAATACCATGATTAATAATGTATTACATTATATGACTAATTTCCAAATCCATTATCTTACTTCACTGAGTCAAGATCATCCCAACAATGGGAGAAATGGATTATTAACTGCTTTTTGTTTCCTAAAAGTTTGTTAGGCATATTATGTGCATATTAATGTACATTAGGTCAGTAAAAACAGGTTGCTCACTGTGATTACAAACCGTATGTGGTCCCTAAAAGTCAGAAAATGTCCTAGGTCTGGATGTTGGGAGGTTATTTTTTTTTTGTCCCCTGTAGCTTTTGGATGTCACCTAGAATTTGTTGGTGTCCTTCTCATCTGATCCCTGACTTGGCAGGGTTGTAAAGAGGATACGATGTTTGCTGAATGCTTGGAGTTTATTTGAGGAAAGGGTGTCATTTAAACAGTAAAGCTATTTGTCCTTCGGAATGAACTGTGGCATGTGAAATTATATTAGTAACAGTGATTGATATTTTGAGAGAGTACAAAAGCAGGATTTAGAAGTTGAGCCCAATTACCTTTATTAATAGCCCCAGACCACATCTTTGTGGAGTAGGAAAACCTTGACAAAGAATACAACTTTTTCCCATGGCCAAAGAATTTTCATTTTTATCTAGAAGTGTGTAGGCTGTAAAGTAAATGAATTCCACATTCTTTCCCATTCACTTGACATAAATTGTTATTTGCCCTTGATAAGTAGGTTGATGTAGAATCTCAAGGAGAATTCGGAATGAAATGTTGGAGAGCCATAGTCTGGTTCTGTGGTTTGTGAGGGCCTCACAGGCCAGCTTAGCTCACTTGGGTTAGTCTGGTCTGTGTTTTTCCATAGGTATTTATGGGATTCATAGCCACATACAAGGTTACTGGACCATCTTCATTACCATCCTATAGAATTTCACTTCACTTAACTTGGACAGCTGAATGGGCTATTGCCTTGACTGGGGGACTTGAGGGTCTCTTTCGGATTGTTGTCCTTTTTCATTGCTTGAGTTCTGTCCAAGAGTCTGGGACAGATGGCTGCCCTGTGGAGAATCATATAGGAAGGCAGTCTAGGTGCAGGTGATGTCACACAGAAGGTTCTTTGGGGAAGCACCAGGCTGAATGAGTGATGAATGTAGCCAGAAGGTAGCAAGATGGGATTTGGGGAGAAAGAGGATTATGCATGAAGATGGAGGGGCAGAAGTCCATAAATGTGAGCTGGGCAACTGCAGTAGACAGCAAGGGATGGAGTGGGTTAGGTCTGCTGGTTGATGATCCAGATGAAATGAATGCTGGCCTGCCCTTTTTATGCTGGCCTTGAATGTCTCTCCAGGGCTGAAGGTTCTTGAATTGGGTAGAGATTGGATTATTCCATGGGGCCTACAGTTGTCAACTTATCAAATCTCACTCTGCCTTTGGGGTCAGAGTCAGCTCCATTCCACACTGCAGTGTGTGAGAACAGAAGTGCTTGATGTTTTCCCTTTCCTCAAACACATGCCTTCACATGCAGGGCACACGCCCCAGGGCGGGGCAAGGATGAAGCATGTCCCAACACGGTGCACTTATTCTCGCTCTATCCCTTTCTCTCCCACTCAAGAAAGCATATTCATATGCAAGACGATATGATAACCTTGAGATCCCTTCAACTTATTAGTTAAGCCTAATCATTCCTGTGTTTTGGTACTTAAATTATTGTTAATAACAAGTGACTGCACAACTGTTCTGATATAAAATTTGTTGTGGTGGTGATTGGAAACAGCTGCTGTTCTGGAATCTTATGTGTGGGTCTGTGTACTTTTTATGGACCCAGCTGAGTGCAGCCAACTGGAACTTGAAGCAAGAGGATTCCTGATTATGTGCACACTAATGCTTTGGTGGTTTTTTCTGGCTACACGATTATGGATTAAACTGTATTGCTAGGACAAATCATCCCACTGGGTATGAGGTTCGGATGTAGCTCTTTCACTGTTCAACATTCCATGTCAGTTTTGTGAAAGTTTGCTTTTGGGAGAGGAAACTGCCCTTAAGGAAGCTTTCTGAAAGCCCTGTGTGTCCAGCCCCAGGGAGACCATGACAGGCTTCCTGTACGATGCCGCTGCTGAAATGCAACTAGAGCCAGCAGACATAGTTCTCTGGGCTACGTTTTGTTACTACTTCCCTTTAAGAGTCCAGAGAAGTGGCATCTGCACCCCTCTCCTTGGGATGGTTGAGAGCAATGAAAAATGATGCCTGAAGAAGAAGTTTAGAGCCAACTCTTTGGAATGAATGGGTTCATTGCACCATTGTCCAGAGTTTAAGACAGAGGTGGAGCACCCTGTTTAAGATTGTTGGGTATTGTTGCATTTTAAGCAGCAGTGGTGACCTGTTTGCCTTGCCCCTCCATCTTTGTCCCCTGGGACAGGCCATTAAAGGCCATTGAGATCCCAGAGGAATGGGAACGTAATTCAGGGATCTGGACAGGACAGGATTTGAAACCTGGGCTCATAAATGTCATGCTAATGGCATCTGGGACTCAGGAGAACAGTACCAAAATTGCTTGAGCCAATGAATATAAGCATAAGAAAGCTAAGAAGGGATTTGAGGCTCCAGAAGTGACAAATGAGAATCCTAGCCAAATCCTGGGTTTATTTTAAGAGCAACAAACATATAGAGTATTGGAAGATTGATTGTATCAGGAGGCACAGAGGAAGAGAACTCCTATGTGTCAGGTACTGGGCTAAATGCTATCCATACATGATTGCTTTTTTCTTTTTTTTACATGATTGCTTTTTATCTTCACAACACGGGGGGGAAGAGTTTTAGAGGTGAGAACATTGATGCAGAGAGACTTAGACTTTACCCAAGGTCACACAGCTGATAGTGGTGGAGATAAGAAGGGAAACTTTGTCTAGCATATATGTCCTCTACAGAAGAAAAAAGAAAGGTGAAAATCACACAGAGAGGACCAGGAGATGATTCTACTGAAGACTGGGTTCAGGTGTAAGCTCAGAGGCCTCATCAGGCCAAGTGGGAGACTGGTAGGGGAAAGGGAGTCAGGCAGTCAGGTGGCGTGGTCTGTCCTTGTGTAGGTGAGGGCTCTGCTCTGGAAGGGTGAATGCAGTACTGCTCCAGAGGCCATAGAGAGCCCTTTCTCTTGGATCATTGTGGATCTGCTAGGATCATCGTAAGCCCCCAGGAACTTGTCCTGTGGGAAAAGCAGAGCGTGGCAACTGCAAGCTAGAGCTCATTCCAGTTCCCCTCGGGACTTGGGAGCACTTACTGTGTGCCCGGTGCTGTGCTGTGTTCTTTCCCTTTCACTGGCATAGTCATGTGTCTTCTGGGGTGATCAACTCGTCCCATTTGCCCAGGACTTTCCCTGTTTTAAAACTGTAATTCCTGGGTCCAAGGAGGCCCCTCCAAGCCTGGGCAAACCCAGATGGTTGGTCATCCTTACCTTCTCACGATGGTAAATTCTGTTTAATGGCAACTCTTCCCATCAGGGCAAAAACAGCCCTTTTGATTGCACCCTATCTGGGTCTTCTGCTTTCCGCTCTTGAACTTGACTTTGTCCGAGAGTTGTAAAGAGGACAGTGAGGGTCCCGGCAGCCCCTGCCCCATTCTCCCTGCCCACACAGGCTGCCTCCTCTCTCCTTTGTTATTCCTCCCACCTCGGCACTCTGTTTTTTAGCTGTCTGAGCCTCTCAGGATTTGGAAAGGAAAAAAACAATTGCTGTAAAGGAAAGCTCTAATAAAGTGGTTTGGGCACAAAACATCAGCAGCTGTTTATTTGCCCAAAACAGTAGGAGTCTGTATTAATAACCTTGTGAGTTATATGCTGGGAAGTTAAAAGTAAGCAAAAATCTTACTTGAGACCCACAAATGTGACTTTATTCCTTTATTGAACTAATCGCTCTTCCTGTTTATGCTGGTGACATTTTCTATTATCCATGTGGAAGATCCTTCTTGATATTCTGCTACAGATTTATTTAGCTCTGCCTTGGTTAGGGTCCCAGAGCAGAGGGGTTTCTGGTGTCTTTTTATTGTGGTTATGATGCTTGGTGTTTATGTGGTTCTCACCTCAAAGGATCTTGACAAACGGGTTTGCCTAATTAATCATCATAGTATTTCCCTGATGAGACAGAAGGAGCCGTGGAGGAATGGGAGGGGTGTGGGAGAGGCTTCAGACCTGCCTCTCAGTTCAAGGGCTTGAAAAAGTGAGTCTTTTAACATTTTTGGTTTCTTCCACATCTAAATCTCAGCTTAGTAATAAACTGATCCTCTGATTTGCTTTATTTTCTAAAAGACTGTTTGGAGGAAAGTGTCGAGATCATGACATAGACCCTTCAAGTCTATAATTGGGCCAGGCTTTAAAAAAATATTTTACTAGACTCTGGAGATTTATGTTAGAAGTGAAATCCAGTGGAAAGTGGATAAAAGAGACTTTTATCAATGATTCAAAAATTGGAAAAAGGAACCCGTGAGGAAGGGTTGTAGAAATAGACCTGCACTTGTCTGGAGAAGAGCTGGGAAGAAGAAAAGAATGAATGTTTGCTGAGCATCTATTAGGTGCTAAATGCATGGCACGTGTTACCTCATTTTAACCTTGTAAGCAACCTTGTGGGATGTTGTTACCCCCTGTGCTACAGAGGAGGAAATCAAGGCTCAGTGACTATAGTTCACTGTCCAAGATCATGCAGTTACTACGAGATAAAACCCCATTTACTCTACAAAGCCCCCTTCGTAAGGGGCCAGGGATCTTCTTGTTTTTCTGCTTCAGGGATCCTGATCGAGGGAAAACAGAAGAAAGGTTGCAGGCGAGACTGGAAGGATTCATGAGAGAAGCAAGACCATGGGATGGGTTACCAAGCAACTGTTGTGCTGGTATCCTTCCCTGGGGACACAGAAGGATGCTTGTGCCAGGAGCTGTCGGGGACCGAGCGCTCAGGAAAGCACAGAGAGGCTCTGGGCATGGCTCTAGAAGCTGGCAGTATCACTTTCTTCAGGAGGGGACTTAGTGTGAGTAAGACCATCTCCTCCACTCACTCAGACCTGAGGTTTGGGGGTCCTCCAGGCTCAGGGCATGGGGTCAGGTTGGGGAGCATGGAGGGGACTGGTGCATGCAAAAGAGACAGCAGACATGTCCAGGTTTGCCAGGCACTTCCCATTTCATTGAGACAATGAGATATTCAGGTAAAGTATATGTAACGATGGGCCCCTAGCTCTGTGGGCAGATATAGGAGGTGGACACCATGGCTGGAATTGTTTATTGGGCCCCGGTGGGGTGGTGGTGGGGGGCATGAGATGGTCGGGAGAAACTGCAGACCTGCTTCCCAGTTCCGGTTTTTTCCCCAATATGGCTGGGAATTTGACGGACCTGTGATGTCCTCCGGCTTTCTATTGGTCACGTGCTCAGATTCTTCTGTTCCTTCATCCAGCTAGCACTTATTGAACACCTAGTAAGTGGTGAGGATATTTCAGTGGGACACAGACAAAAATACAAAGAGTCCCAGTTAAATGAAGTGGTCAGGGGCTCTCCTATTAGGAAAGACTTGGAGAAGGATAGGTGTGAACTCTGTCTGGGGGGAGAGATTTCTAGGTGGAGGGAACAGCCAGTGCAAAGGCCCTGGGGTAGCAATGTGCCTGGTGTATTTGAGAGTAGGGTAGCTAGTGTGGCCACAGCAGAGTGATTATGGGAGAAAGGGTGGGGGATGAGGCCAGATAGGGGCTGGTTGAGGAGCAGGTTGTGCAGGCCTTGGAGGCCACTGTGGGAGGAATGGGGAGCCATGGGCAGGGGTGAGCGGAGGAGCCCAGCTTTGAAAGGCATCAATCCAGGCTGTCCTGTGGCTATTTCCTGAGCACTTCTCATGGGCTTGACTCCGTACCAGGCATGGCGGGAGATGACAAAATATACAGGACATAGTTCTTTCCTTTAAGAAGCTCATAATGGAGGCGAGAAGACAATACAAGAAACAGTTGAGGGGCGCCTGGGTGGCTCAGTTGGTTAAGCGACTGCCTTCGGCTCAGGTCATGATCCTGGAGTCCCGGGATCGAGTCCCGCATCGGGCTCCCTGCTCGGCGGGGAGTCTGCTTCTCCCTCTGACCCTCCTCCCTCTCATGCTCTATTTCTCATTCTCTCTGTCTCAAATAAATAAAATCTTTAAAAAAAAAAAAAAAGAAACAGTTGAGGAGCTTTTGCAAGCTAACTAGTATAATGAGAGTTAAAGTTGAATTCTAGAAGAGTGCATTGTCAGAACAGACTTCCTCGAGGAACTGGGACTTATGACACATCTTGGAAGAATGAGGAGGATTTAGAGGCGTGGAGTAGGGGAGATTTGGAGAGACTAAGCTCAGATATTAAGTAGAACCAGCAGTTACCTGCCTCTCATTTAGTGTGGGGGGAAAAGTGCCTGGAATCAGCACTACACTTTCCAGGTTGGGTGACCTTGGGCAAGCCTCTTCACTGTCCCATGCCTCAGTTTCCCCAGCTATAGAAATGGTGGCAGTTGCTCCTTTAACATTGCGGGATTGTTGTGTGATGCAGGAAAGCGCCCCCAGCCTGCCTGTGCCCAGTGTAGGGATGGGGGCGGGAAGCACATTCTTTCCTTCAGCCTCCCTCCCTTCCCTCTGTCCTTCATTTCCACTATCTTTCCTTCTTGGAGCTCACATCGAAAATACGATCGGGAATATATTTTCTGGTTGAAACACCTAGAAGAGCAGATTTGAAGCCCGTTTCAGTGCCACTAGACATGATGCGCGTGCTAAGGCTTCCCCAGTTCCATCCAGCCTGAGAAGGTCAGAAGTGAGCTTAGAGGGGAGCCCAAACTCATTCTAATGCTCAAGTGTCTCAGTCTGACTCGCCTCCTGCTCTGAAATTCTAAGCCTGCAGGCCTGGGGACCTGCTCCTGTTTGTAGAGAAAGATTTGTTTTGTAAAACCCACTTGGCATTGCAGCGGGTAGCAGACCATATCAGGAATGTGTGGTGTTTGTAGGAAGCTTGGCTGGTGGGAGAATGATGCAAAGTGCCCCGCCCCCGCCCAGTTACCTGGCCAACGTCTCATTTCCCTGGTGATGGATGGATCTGTGGGGAAGGACGCTCCCCAGTGGCGGAAGGAGAGTCTCCTTGAGGAGAGACTTGGGTTTTCTTGTGTTTCCACCTCCTGACAGGACTGGACCCGCATCAGCCTATCTTCCTGCCAGGGTGAATTTGATTTAACTCAAAGCAACATGACTTATGATTTCAATTGCAGGCAGGAAGGTGTGATTTAAGACAATTGTCAGGAAGACTCAATTTAATCTTTTCTTTCTTCCCCCTCTACAAAATATGCATTTTGTGGCATGGTATAATTTTAATATATACTCTTTACAACTCAGACATAGATGTAGTTTCACATTGGGAAGATACACTCTACATTTTTTTTTCCTTTTAGTACTTATCCATTTAAAGTTCTCGCAAAAAAGATTCCTTTCTAGTGACAGCAGAAAACTGAGAGATGGTTTCGCTTTCTTACTAGAGAGAACTGTGGTAAATCACTGTGAAACCTCCTGGGCAATTGCTGTTTCTTGATTACCAGGGCTTATTTTGGTCACTTAGGAGACAGATAATTATGTTAACAAAACAAGAAAAATCATTATTTTATTTACCTAAAACTGTACAATTGTGAAATTTAAATGTTTTTCAACAACAGCCAATTGTTTTTTAGTGAAACAGGCATAAGTACTTTTAAGTTCGTAATTACTTTGAAAGTACAGAAAGTTGACTTGATTTTTGTAAATTGAAAATTAAATGTCTTATTTCACCCTGGTCCATATTAGAAATGTACATATAGTATTGTGCAGCTCAATGCAGTCCTCCCCTCTTGCCTCATATATTATTAGCAAAGAAAGGTGAGCTTTCTCAAGTTGTATCTTAATTGTGAAAGCTTTAGTCTGGTAAAGATCTAGAGGGATCTTAGAATCAGAGCATGCTAGAACCTGGAAGTAACATCTGCAACCACATCCTCAACCTGTTTGCTGAGGTATCCAAGGCCCAGTGCAACTTGGTGACAGCCCTGGCGGTCCTCCCCTGGGACCTGGAGACTTTGGGGGAGGGATCTGGAGGTCTGACTCAAGTCTCGAAAGTTTCCTTCTACATCCTCCTACTTCCTTCAACCTCAGAAGAAACTTCTGCAGTGGGAAAGTAAATCCTTGGTTACATATTCTCGGATAAAGCCAGATGCTTAAGGGACAAGAGATGGGTAGATTTCCATAGCTGGGGTCTGTGGGGACCCCTTAGTCCTCTTTCTGTGGCCTGTCTGGGTCCTTGGGGCTTGCAATCTACTGCCTGGGATCATCTTCAG
>NW_028044289.1:0-442 GCF_054177405.1 Leptonychotes weddellii
CATCCCACCATCATCATCATCATCATCATCATCACCATCATCATCACCATCATCATCATCATCACCGTGATTACACAGAAATGAGGCAAGGGCAAAAATTTTGAGGATCAAATGTTTTACTAAGTCAATGGCACATATCCAACTCCATGGAATTCTTATTTAACAGCATTTTAAGTGATCACGCTCTTTCTGCTACAATGTAGATGATAAACCCAATGGAAAGGGTTTTAGCCCCTCAAATTTTACTTGCAGTTCAGCACCAAGCATCCAATTAATTCCCTATATTTTTCAAGGGGAAGAGGTAGAAGTGGTTATTTTTATTATCATTCTAGTTCAATGAAAGACTCAAAGGTCAAAGGAGCTCCTGTCAGGCGGCTCATTTGAAGCAGAGCTGGGTTATGCTATATTTAAGATGAAGGTCTTCTTTCCTTTCTCCCTCTAC
>NW_028044290.1:0-442 GCF_054177405.1 Leptonychotes weddellii
CCCCCCCCCCCCGCCCCTCCTGGCCCCAGGGTGGTGGTTTCCTGAGCAGGGCGGGGGATGGAGCTGGCTTTCTGTTCCAGGAGGCACAGGCGCCCTCACCACTGTCCTGGGCTGGGTTTCTAAGAGACCTCTGCGCTCCCACCCGCCGGGACTCGGGATTCGTTGGCCGCTGTGGAGTGAGGGCGCTAGTGGGCTGGGGCTCCATCAGGACGGTGTCTCCCGCTTTTGGGGAAGGAGCCTCATTGTGCCTCCTCTGCCCCCGCCCCTGCTGTCCTTCCCCACCGACAGGATCACCTTGGGTGGCCGGGTCTGGCTGTCCCCAGGATGGGCCCTGCATGGCTGTGGGGGCCCCGCCCGGAAGCCCCTGGGAGGGTTGTGAGCGACAGGGCACTGCCCTGGAGCCCCTCCACCTGCCAGGGGTGTTTCTGATGGCATCCCTCAC
>NW_028044291.1:0-442 GCF_054177405.1 Leptonychotes weddellii
CACACTTGTGAAGCTTTCCACGTTCTCCTGTGCGTGCTCTGAAGGAGTTACCTGCTCACCTTGTCTCCTTCCCCCCTGACATAACCCCACCCCAACTCTACCCACGGGCTTCAGGAAACCTTCCCAACAACCCTCCAGTCCCCAAAAAGCTATGTGACCCCTTTTCCTGTCTGGCAATAGAACCGTGCATATTTCCCATCGCTCCCATGGTGACAGAATAATCTATTTCCCCATTAGACTGGGATTCTTTTTTTTTTTTTTAAAGATTTTATTTATTTATTTGAGAGAGAGAATGAGATAGAGAGAGCATGAGAGGGGGGAGGGTCAGAGGGAGAAGCAGACTCCCCGCTGAGCAGGGAGCCCGATGCGGGACTCGATCCCGGGACTCCAGGATCATGACCTGAGCCGAAGGCAGTCGCTTAACCAACTGAGCCACCCAGGC
>NW_028044292.1:0-442 GCF_054177405.1 Leptonychotes weddellii
AAAAAGCTGAAAACAGAGCTATGACCCAACAATTGCACTACCAGGTATTTACCCCAAAGGTACAAATGTAGGGATCCGAAGGGGTACGTGCACCCTAATGTTTATAGCAGCAATGTCCACAATAGCCAAACTATGGAAAGAGCCAAGATGTCCATCAACAGATGAATGGATAAAGAAGATGTGGTATATATATATACATTATATATATGTATATATATAATGGAATATTATGTAGCCATCAAAAAATGAAATCTTGCCCTTTGCAACGACGTGGATGGAACTAGAGGGTATTATGCTAAGCGAAATAAGTGTATCAGAGAAACATAAGTATCATATGATCTCAGTGATATGAGGATTTTGAGAAACAAGACAGAGGATCATAGGGGAAGGGAGGGAAAAATGAAACAAGATGAAACCAGAGAGGGAGACAAACCATAAGAGA
>NW_028044293.1:0-442 GCF_054177405.1 Leptonychotes weddellii
ATCACCATCATCACTACCACCATCACCATCACCACCACCACCACCATCAGTACCATCACCATCACCACCATCACCACCACCACCACCATCACCACCACCACTACCATCACCACCACCATCACCATCACCACCACCACCACCATCACCATCATCACCACCATCACCACCACGACTACCATCACCACCACTACCATCACCACCATCACCACCAGTACCATCACCATCACCACCACCACCACCACTATCACCACCATCACCACCATCACCATCATCACCACCACGACTACCATCACCTACCATCACCACCACCATCACCATCACCAGCACTACCACTGTCACCACCACCACCACTATCAACACCACCATCACTACCACTGTCCTCACCACCACCATCATCACCATCATGGTGGCTAACGCTGCTGAATGGTCACCATGTGACAGG
>NW_028044294.1:0-442 GCF_054177405.1 Leptonychotes weddellii
GATCCCCTGACCCTGAGATCATGACCTGAGCTGAAACCAAGAGTCAGACGCTCAACCAACTGAGCCACCCAGGCACCCCCCCCACGAGGTTTTTTTGGTAATAATTTGTTTTTTTTAAACTTACGGAGTGTCATAGGATGTCTTGCTCTGGCCAGTAGTGGCTGCTCACCTGTCCTGTATCTCTCTTAGGAATTGTATCCTCCAGATCACACGCAGTCACCCAACTGGAGCAAAAGGAAGATTCCCAGATGCCTGACCAGGTGGCTATGACCCCAGTCACAGAAAGAGAGGCTCGGAGGGGGCCTGGACTTGGTGAGTGGATATGAGGGAAGGGCATGATATCAGGGTTAGGTTCAAAACTAGTAGTACTAACTTTTCACCCTGGTGTTCAGCTTCAAGGCTGGTGGCCATCCTTGGTACCCGTCCTTCCCCATTCTTGACA
>NW_028044295.1:0-442 GCF_054177405.1 Leptonychotes weddellii
CAGGACGCTTCAGCTATGGCTAATCCTCAGGCACAAGACAAGCAGGAACTCAGAGGTGCCCTGCGATGCGAAGTGTTTTCCAAAAACGTCAGCAAATACACAGAGCAAGGAGGGAGGGGAGAGCACAATGCAAATACACAATCAGGCTTCAGAGCACGAATAAAGGCTGAACACACAGACCAGCGCCAACCTTCTGGACCCCACCGCCCCCCTCCCTGCGGCCTTGCCTCCACTGCCCTCTAGTGGCCAGATAGGGACACGCCCACGGGTTTAAACCGAGTTCCCAGGGCGGAAAGGAGGTAAAGGGGGGCTCCAGTGAGGGAGGATCACAGGGCATGGAGCCTCTCAAAGAAACCAGATCCCCTCCTCTCCATCCCTCAGCCACTGGCCTCGTTCAGCCTCTCCTTCACCTCTCCCTGGCACCTCCCTGGCACCCAACAAC
>NW_028044296.1:0-442 GCF_054177405.1 Leptonychotes weddellii
GCACTGTGAATTGTGTAAGACTGATGAATTACAGACCTGTACCTCTGAAACAAATAATACATTATATGTTAAAAAAAAAAAAATAGACAGTAGGAAGGGAAAAATGAAGGGGGGGAAATTGGAGGGGGAGATGAACCATGAGAGACTGTGGACTCTGAGAAACAAACTGAGGGTTCTAGAGGGGAGGGGGGGATGGGTTAGCCTGGTGATGGGTATTAAATAGGGCACATATTGAACAGAGCACTGGGTGTTATACGCAAACAATGAATCATGGAACACTACATCAAAAAAATAAATAAATTTTTTAAAAAGTGTTATTTTTAATTCCCAAACGAATGAGAATTTTCTTTGTTTATCCTCTTATTTCCTTCTAATTCAATTTCATTCTGATCAGAAAAAGTGGTGTGTTTAATACCAATACATTGAAAACTTTTGCAACAAC
>NW_028044297.1:0-442 GCF_054177405.1 Leptonychotes weddellii
AACCCTATGAGATAGGTGTCATTAACCCCATTTTACAGATGAGAGAACTGAGAATCTGAGAGTAAGTGGATCTCCCGGGGTGCAGAGACTATCAGGGGCACAGCTGTTTTTCCAATGCATGTCTCTCTGCTCTTAAAACTAGGGTTCTGTTTCCTACAAGGCGGCTTCACCCTCCAACACCCACTCATCACAAAGCCCAGTGACCTCATGACTTGTTTTGACCAAAAGAACATGGTAGAAGCGATTTGTGGTGTTCCTTCTACCTTTGCCCTTTGGAAGGCTTCTGCCATGGAGAACAGAAGCCCTGGGTGGAAAGACCATGGAGAGAGGAGGCCCAGATATGTGGGGGAGGCAAACCCAGACCAGCCACCAGGGGAGCCCAGCAGGCCCAGTTCACCTGCTGGATTGTGAGACATAATAAATCACTGTTGTTTTAAGCCAC
>NW_028044298.1:0-9431 GCF_054177405.1 Leptonychotes weddellii
TTTTTTTTTTTAAGATTTTATTTATTTATTTGAGAGAGAGAGTGAGAGAGAGAAAGAGCACAAGAGGGGGGAGCAGGAGAGGGAGAAGCAGACTCCCTGCCGAGCAGGGAGCCCGATGCGGGACTCGATCCCGGGACTCCAGGATCATGACCTGAGCCGAAGGCAGTCGCTTAACCAACTGAGCCACCCAGGCGCCCTATTTTTAAAAGATTTTTATTTATTTATTTATTTGACAGAGAGAGACAGCGAGAGAGGGAACACAAGCAGGGGGAGTGGGAGAGGGAGAAGCAGGCTTCCTGCCGAGCAGGGAGCCCGATGCAGGGCTCGATCCCAGGACTCTGGGATCATGACCTGAGCCGAAGGCAGATGCTTAACGACTGAGCCACCCAGGCACCCCGAAATTTATATATTTTAATAGGTTTCTCAGATGATTCAAAAATGTATCTTGAACAGTACCTGTACATAGTAAAAATTAGAGTGGTGAAAAGGATATACAGTGAAAAGTAAATCTTTGTCATTGCCCCCAGTATTCTTGTTACTCTCCTCTGAGACAAAGAAACCAACAGTTTCTTTATGTGTGTACAGATATTCAGTGTATGTGCAATTATATACATATGTAATTCTTTTTTATTACACATGGTAATATCTATTGTAAAGTACACATTTTTCTGAATCTTGCTTTTTCACATAATAATATGGGAATCAGTCCATAACAGGATTGTTTTCATTCTTTTTTTTTTTTTTAAGATTTATTTATTTATTTTAGAGAGCGAAAGGTGGGGGGGGGAGAGAGTGCGTTAGTGCCCACAGGCACACAAGTCAGGGGAGGGGCAGTGGGAGGAGAGAATCTGAAGGCAACTCCCCACTGAGCACAGAGCCCCATGCAGGCTCGATCTCATGACCCTGAGATCATGGCCTGAGCGAAAACCAAGAGTGGGTTGCTCAACCTACTGAGCCACCTGGGTGTCACTGTTTTCATTCTTTTTAAAGATTGTAGTTGGTCTGTGTATCAAGGTGTGTTTACCCAGTCCCTTTCGAATGGGTGTTTATGCTATTTCCAGTACTGTGTTTCTTTACACAGTACTGCATAAATATTCTTTTACTATCTGAGTTGCCTGGATTGTATGTCAGTTTTGTTAGACATTGCCAAATTGCTTTTTTATCATCTGTGTATGGTATGTATGGTTTCCCGGGCTCACTGGTTCCATTTTATTTATTTATTTATTTTTTAAATTTATTTATTTGTCAGAGAGAGAGAAAGCATAGCAGGGGAAGCAGCAGGCAGAGGGAGAAGCAGGTTCCCTGCTGAGCAAGGAGCCCGATGTGGAACTCGATCCCAGGACCCTGGGATCATGACCTGAGCTGGAGGCAGACGCTTAACCGACTGAGCCACCCAGGCGTCCCTTGCCGGTTCCATTTTATTTTATTTTTTATTTATTTATTTTTTTTTTAAAGATTTTATTTATTTATTTGACAGAGAGGGACATAGCGAGCGAGGGAACACAAGCACGGGGAGTGGGAGAGGGAGAAGCAGGCTTCCTGCGGAGCAGGGAGCCCGATGCTGGGCTCGATCCCAGGACCCTGGGTTTATGACCTGAGCCAAAGGCAGACACGTAACGACTGAGCCACCCAGGCGCCCCTCACCGGTTCCATTTTAAAAATGCTTTTCATGTCTCTCCTATTTATGTTCAAGCTTTTCTTTAAATCCACAAGTATGTTTATAATCGCAGTTTTCAAAATTTTTATCTGTGAGTTTCATCATCTGTCTCTCTCAGTCTATTTCTGTGGGTGTGGGTCGCAGAAGTGGTTTGAAATGAGAATCAGGATAATGCTAAATTATTGAAGATAAGGTTGGGGATCCTCACAAACAGTGTTAAGTGAATTAGCAGATTGGTTCAGTATGGTTAGAAGGAGTTTTCAGTGTGGCTTTGCTTCATTAAAAGGAGATAAGTTGGTGGAGATAAATTGAAACCTCTTCTGATGCTGGTTGAAATGGTTTAGAACTCCAGGATTTTAATTTATGATTTTCTCTTACACATTGAACATCAAATCTTAATTTGTCTAATAAGGTTTTATTGCTCGTTTCTTACCAGAGCCAGGTGAGCTTAGGAATGTGGTAGGTGGTTAACAAGAAATGTTTAGGGTGTGCCTGGTTCGTTTAGTTGGTAGAGCATGTGACTTTTGATCTGGGGGTTATGAGTTCGAGTCCTGTGTTGGGTGTAGAGATTACTTAAAAATAAGAGCCTAAAAAAAAAAAAGAAAGAAAAATGTTTAGGAAGTTGAAGGAGGCATAAATTTATGCCTTTTATCTGAAGGGCAATGTATTTTCCTGTTCTTTTACTATACCCCAGCTATGTGACCTTGGCCAGTTACCTAGTTCCTTTGAGTTTTTAGTTTTCTTAACAGCAAATTGGGAAGATATTAATATGACTAAATAAAATAATCCAGGGGTGCCTGGGTGACTTAGTTGGTTAAGCATCTGCCTTCAGCTCAGGTCATGATCTTCGGGTCCTGGGATCAAGCCCCATGTTGGGCTCCCTGCTCAGTGGGGAGTCTGCTTCTCCCTCTGCCCCTCTCTCTGCTAGTGCTCTCTCTCTCTCTTTCTCTCAAATAAATAAAATCTTTAAAAAAAAATATTACAAATTAGGCATTTATTAAAATGCTTTGTGTAGTAAGTCCTTCAGTAGGTGGTGACTCATTGTTTTAAATATTATATATATTACATATTATGATGGCAACCTGTTGTTTTTGAATTGGAGAATTGATGTTTGATTTGTTAAAACAGTAGGAGATTGCCCAGTTAATACAATACAGATTTTTAAATTGCAAAGAATGGAAATCCTTTCAAATCAGTCTGAACTGCTCACATTTCTTGAACACTGACTCTATATCATGGGAACTTTGTTTTGGATCTAGTGTGAAGACTGATGGATACACTGACAATCACAGTGTAATGTAATGTCATGTCATGAATGCTAATTAGAAGAACTTAGAAGTTTTTATGAGAGCACTGAACGCCCAACTCTTGCCTAGAGGGTGAGTGGCGAGTGTGTGTCCCAGGAAAATCTTCAGCAAGAAGGTATTCACATGTTGATCTGAATGTAAAGAAGTCTGCTTAAGTGTACAAGGGTGGGTGTGGAAAAAGACATTAAGAGAATATCATGCAAAGGGACCTACATCTGGCTTCTATACTTATTTTTATAGTTGATTATTTTTCCTGAGGCTGATCTTGAGCTGTAGATTCAACGAATGTGACTGTAGTTATGTAATGGATATTTTCTTGCATTGTCATTGGTTCATAAATGATAATTTGGTGATGGAATGCTTTACGTTTGCCAAATATGTATAGTTTAGGGATCTGTACTTTTCCTTTTGGGGGAAAAATGGTTGTTACAGTTCCTAGGGCATATCCTGGCGATTGCAGCTGCTGGGTAAATATTTTTTGATTAAATGAATGCACTCAACTCTTTATTCCCAGCCTTTTATGCAATACTCAAAATAGCTGAAGCACTAATTAGCTAAAATGGAGATACTGAAATATCTGAATATTTCCCCTTCTTGAAGGGGAAAAAAATCTTAATGGAGTTTAATTATTTTTACAAATTATGGACTTGACCCTTGAAAGTTTTCTTCATGAGATTTAAAATTAAAAACAAATTTTTGTAGTTTAATATGTCGTTTTTCTTTCCTTTTTCCCCCTCAGGTATGGCCTCACAAGTCTTGGTCTACCCACCGTATGTTTATCAAACTCAGTCAAGTGCCTTTTGTAGTGTGAAGAAACTCAAAGTAGAGCCAAGCAGTTGTGTATTCCAGGAAAGAAACTATCCACGGACCTATGTGAATGGTAAAAACGTTGGAAATTCTCATCCTCCCACGAAGGGTAGTGTTTTTCAGACAAAGATACCATTTAACAGACCTCGAGGACACAGCGTTTCGTTGCAGACAAGTGCTGTTGTTTTAAAAAACACTGCGGGTGCTACAAAGGTCATAGCAGCTCACGCGCAGCAAGCTCAAGTGGTGGCACCTCCGATTGGGGCGTGGCGACACAGGTTGAATTTCCTAGAAGGCCCCCAGCGATGTGGATTGAAGCGCAAGAGTGAGGAGTTGGATAATCATAGCAGCGCAATGCAGATTGTCGATGAATTGTCCATACTTCCTGCAATGTTGCAAACCAACATGGGAAATCCAGTGACGGTTGTGACAGCTACCACAGGAACAAAACAGAATTGTACCACTGGAGAAGGTGACTATCAGTTAGTACAGCATGAAGTCTTATGCTCCTTGAAAAATACTTACGAAGTCCTTGATTTTCTTGGTCGAGGCACTTTTGGCCAGGTAGTCAAATGCTGGAAAAGAGGGACAAATGAAATTGTAGCAATCAAAATTTTGAAGAATCACCCTTCTTATGCACGTCAAGGTCAAATAGAAGTGAGCATATTAGCAAGGCTCAGTACTGAAAATGCTGATGAATATAACTTTGTACGAGCTTATGAATGCTTTCAGCACCGTAACCATACTTGTTTAGTCTTTGAGATGCTGGAACAAAACTTGTATGACTTTCTGAAACAAAATAAGTTCAGTCCCCTGCCACTAAAAGTAATTCGACCCATTCTTCAACAAGTGGCCACTGCACTGAAAAAATTGAAAAGTCTTGGTTTAATTCATGCTGACCTCAAACCAGAGAATATTATGTTGGTGGATCCTGTTCGGCAGCCATACAGGGTTAAGGTGATAGACTTTGGGTCGGCCAGTCATGTATCAAAGACTGTTTGTTCAACATACCTACAGTCTCGGTACTACAGGTAGGTGACAGCTACTTTTTGGCTATTTAGTAAATGTTGAATTTTGGCTAAATGAAATAATTTTGTGTGTGCGCATGGTGAAAAAGCTTGGATAAATAAAGAAATCAAGATCAGTTTAGGTTTGAGGTGTTAAAAAGATTTTTTAAATTTAGGCATAAAATCTGCCCAAACAGAATAGGAATCTCTTTGCAGTTCCAAGCCAAAGACATTTAACTGGTTATTTTTATTGTTAAAAGAAGACCTGAAAGAAAGATTAATGACGATCAAACAGAAGTCTTCAAATGTTGGGAAAGGTTTATAGTAATTTTTGTATATATCTTTGGGCATTTCAGCACTTAAAAAAGAACTAGTTTATTAAGGACAATTAGATGTAACCAAAGAACTAGTTTATTAAGGACAATTAGTTGTAACCGGCTACTTAGAAAAGTTATATATGAGAATTCAAAAAGTTATCCTGATTAGCAATTTTAAGATTCAGAAGATTCAAACACACTTCCCTGGCTGCCATAAATGTTCAGAGACTTTTCCATAACAAGTTTGAATATTCTTTCCATCTATATGTTATGGGTAGTGCTATTTTGGTGTTGGTGTTACGGGTTTAAAGAAGAAAATAATTTCCATGTAAATATTGATAAAGTGCTGTAGTGTCATGATTACTATAATGCTAGGTAGTCTTAAGGGCTAATGATTACCAAGAATCAAAAATATCTTCTTGAGTAGGTAAAATGGTTTTGGATTCATGTTTTTATCATTTTGAGAAATTGTTTTCATTTCAGCGAGAATGAATTTGTGGTCTTGGTGAACTCTAGAGCCCCAGCACAGTGGGCAAATACAGGAGCTGCCAGTATTGGCCATTAAGAAGTTAGTGAATAGACAGATACATGCAGTTTATTGCTGGGAATTGTTAGAATGTGAGGATTATAAATTTAGACCCAGCAAGGGATAGTTATTTTCTGTCTCCCCACCCCTCCCCCCCTCCGAAGATGTATTTACTTATTTTTAGAGAAGAGAGAGAAAGAGTGCGGGCGTCAGAGCGAGCACTAGTGAGCATGAGCGGGGGCCGGGGCGGGGGGGGGTGGGTAGAGGAGAGAGACAAGCCAATCTGTGCCCAACCTGGAGTCAGAAGTGGGGTGGGGCTCAATCCCAGGACCCTGAGATTGTAACCTGAGCCAAAATCCAGAGTCAAATGTTCAACTGACTGAGCCACCCAGGCGCCCCTATTTTCTGATTGTATCTACCTTTGTACTAACCTCTCAACCTGATTAGTTTCTTGCAAATACGTGCCTTAGTATCCAGGACAAGATCTAGGAGAAATTAATAAGCCACTACAAAAACCAACTCCAAATATAGGCCTTGCCATCGGTAGGTCATTAGGAGTCCCATATTTATGTCAGTTAGTGATAATTTATTAAAATATGTATTAGAAATTAGGAACATAGCCTGATTTATTCTTTAGTATATTCCTGATTGTAAGATTTTTAGTACTAGAGTGCTAGATACTGTTCCTTTTAAATGGTTTAAAAGATATTGTAGGGGCACCTGGGTGGCGCAGTTGGTTGAGCGTCTGCCTTCGGCTCAGCTCATGATCTCCCAGGTCCTGGGATTGAGCCCCGCATCGGGCTTCCTGCTCAGCAGGGAGTCTGCTTCTCTCTCTCTCCCTCTGACCCTTTCCATCACTCATTCTGTCTCAAAAAAAAAAAAAAAAAATAATTGTGTTAGAGTAGTAATTCCTATTTAATATATCCTATAATTACATTTATTTGATCCTCTGTACTCCTGACAGATTTTTTTTAATGTAATGAAATACAGAATTAGCTTTTAGTTCATTTTTTTTTCCAGAAAAATTATTTTAAAATCTTATTTAACAGCATGAGAAGAATAGTGTTTTTTTCCTTCCCTTTGTGCTCTATGGATTCTGTCTTAAGAGCTTTTAGTTGTCAGCTAGCATATTATATAAACCCCCAGGCTCCAGCTGCTTGGGCTCTATATTTAGTTCACTTGTTAGTAAATGACTTCATTTTATTTGGGTCCTGCATTATACTGTGTATCAGATTTAGCTCCGTGTGATACCTAGACTCCTTTTCTTTATTTGAAATCTTTTGTATGAGCGTAAAAACAAAAACACTTTATTTTTTTATACTTGAGAGCATTTATTAAACATTTATTAAATGTTTCAAGAGAGTAAAGGAAATCCTTTAAAAAGCAATCTGAAATGCTAAATATTTTATGATGTTGATTTCTAGTATTAGGCCTTTGCACAAATATTAGCGTCTGTTGGGAATGAAAAAAAATCTATGAATAATTGCTACGTATAATTAGTAAGTTTCTAATTTGTTTTTCTGTATAAATTTCAAGTAGATAATTTATCCGAATCTCACAAGGTATGCAATTGCTAACACAGATTTTGTATTTAGAAGAAAAAATGAGATTCTTATTTGTAAACAAGGGCTCATGCTAGTAGCATTTTGGTTGATGTTGCTTGGGTAAAAACATTTAAAAAAGGACTTTATGTTAATTAGATTCAAGAGTTAAGAGTAAGTATTAAGGTAGACTGGTGAAAATGTCTTATAGTCCTTAATTATGTAGTTTTAATATCTAGCGTAGTTTTGCATGAGAATAGCAGGTAACCATTAATCTTTTTCAATATTTGTTCACCAATTTTGGCTGAGTTTTTAACTAAGGTTACTTGAAATTTGATTAGACAGTAAGCAAAAGTATCTTACACTTGATTTTTAACTCTTTGTTAAAAATATGTTGTATTTAAAAATTGAAAGCAGGAAGTGGAAACTTACCAAATTAAATATTTTTGAGCTAATCACAGTATGAACACACATATCCCAAGTTCCAGGGTAAACGATTTGTGTTTAAACACAGGTTCATGTGTTACTCTATTTCTTTGAACCGTGCAACACAGAAATGTAGTAGGGATATCTTAAAATAGACAGGGGACAGTGGCCAGAAATTGTTGACTACTATAGATGGTGAGGCTGTCTAACCTCTTGCAGTGATATAAGCCAGAAGTACATGCTAAGGGCATTGATTTGCTCAAGGTCAGCATGTTCTAAATTCAGCTGCGTGAGGATGGTTTCTGTCAAGAACACGCAGGGCTCTTGAATGCATAAAAGGGTTTAGCAGCAGAAGGTGCTGTGTTTATGAGGTGTGGTGACAACATTCAGTTCACGAATATTTTCCTTTTCTTTTAAATGTAGAATTCTAGCCTGTGGTTTGAGTCATTTCAGTACACAGAGACAGGAAAGTGGGCTGTAAAGTAACCTGAAAAGCAGTTGTATTTATTGCAAGTTTACTGAGTAATTTAGCATTAATTGTTGTTGAGGTAAAAAATGCTTCTTATTTTGCCTGTAATAGTTGACAGAATGGTGTGTAATGATAATTAATTTAGGCTTATCAGTTTTTGTTTAGGGTATTCCCATCCCTTTATGCTGAAGTATCAAAGACAAAGTTCCTGTAACAAAATTAAGATACATAGAATGACCCATACAATGATAAACCAGTACTTTAAATAGGGTACTCTATAATAATAGAAGACTGTGTATGTATACTACGTTTTTTTCCAAGTTCTTTTATGTATGTTTCCTAGTTTGTTTCTCATGTCTCCCCCCTGAGTTAGGTAACAATTGGTAGAATTCCTATTGAATAAGTAGAAAACAGGCTTATAAAAGTCAAACAGGTCCAAATTCACACTGCAAATTTAACTCAATTTTTGTTGAGTTCTTTTTGTGTGCTGGCACTGTGCTAGGGATACAGAGAAAACATGATTTCATCATTTAATGGAGGAGAAAAATCGTTTGTCTTAAGAAGTCCTAGGGTACAGGTGTGTACAGGGTGCTATGGGAACACAGAGGAGAGCACTTAGCCTCATTTGAGGGTTCAAAGAAGGCTTCTGGTGAGAAATAACCCTTGAATGAGCCTTGAGAGTAGAGAAGGAGTTAGGATTGACTAGTATTAAAGTTCTCTCTCTAAATCACCCTTACCCAAAAAAATTCAGTATTGGCTGAAATTGCTGACAATTTCTTCTCTGTATTATGGAATAGTTATTTTTTGGGGGAATCCTTATTAGGCAAAAGGGTGTCAGCTGGGTTTTGTTTTAACAGAATTTTTTTTTTGTTTTTAAAGATTTTATTTATTTATTTTAGAGAGAGTGTGTGCAAATGTGGGGAGGGACAGAGGGAGAGAATCTTAAGCAGACCCCCTGCTGAGTACAGAGCCTGCCATGGGGCTCAGTCCCACCACTCCCGAGATCATGATCTGAGCTGAAATCAAGAGTCGGATGCTTAACCGACTGAACCACTTAGGTGCCCCTCGTTCTAACAGAAATTTTCATAGAAGGGATGCCTGGGTGGCTCAGTGTTTTAAGTGTCTGCCCTTGGCTCAGGTCATGATCTCAGGGTCCTGGGATCAAGTCCCACATCGGACTCCTTGCTCCGTGGAGCCTCCTTCTCCCTCTGCCTGCTGCTCCCCTTGCTTGTGCTCTCTCCCCACCCCCCCCACCCCCAGACAAATAAGGAAATAAAATCTTAAAAAAAAAAAAAAAAAAAGAGAAGTTGTAATAGAAGCTTCCAGAGTCTGCAATGAAGTGATTTTCAGTGCCATACATTGTGGCCACAGATA
>NW_028044299.1:0-442 GCF_054177405.1 Leptonychotes weddellii
CTGGGGACGGGGCTAACATGCAGAATCTGATTCTGGTTCTGGAGTGGGCCTGGGGTTCTGCACATCTAAGAAGTTCCTGGCTGATGCTGATGCTGCTGGTCTATGGACCCCACTTAGGTAACCAGATTCTAGAACTTTCACAACATTCGTAGACTTTCTAAACATTCTGGACTCCTCCAAACATTCTAGACTCTTCCCAACATCCTTCACTTTTCTCATCCCTCCAGGACCCCCCCCCCACGTCCTCGCGCTCCTTCCACCTTCTCTGTCACTCTCTTGTGCACCTAAGCAGCCGCAGTTCACTTATTCATTCATCAAACGCTCGCTGAGCACTCACTCTGTGTTAGGCTCTGGGGAAGCTGAGGTGAATCAGACGCAGGCCCTGCCTTTGGTGAGCACCCAGTCCAGCCAGGGTGGGGAGACTCAGGATCAGGAAACCAGA
>NW_028044300.1:0-442 GCF_054177405.1 Leptonychotes weddellii
TAATGTAACCCATTCACAGGTTCTGAGGATTAGGATGTGGGCATTTTGGGGGGATATTTATTTGATACAACATAGGGGGACTGGGGCTCATCATCCAAAATGTAGGCTTTCACTCAATCGTCTTGTTCTTGGGATGTTTTGTGTAGCAGCCCAATCTTAGCTATTCCTAGTGTGTCTAAGTCCTTGATCCTATTTTTCCCTCAGTCTTCTGCTGTCGTAAAGGAAGGTCATAGTGGGACTGCATGTGGCTGGATCAGGAACCCAGAGGTTTAATCTGTTCCTTAACCAATTCTTTTGTTTTCTGTCCCATTCTACTCCCCCCATCCCTAGGAATGCCCTGTCCCCCTCTCAATTCTTGAAACTCTCTGAGGTTCTATGTTGTGAATTGGCTGGTTTCAGGCTTGGTCCCTAAAAGAAGTTAGCTTCTTTCTGCTTACAGGCA
>NW_028044301.1:0-442 GCF_054177405.1 Leptonychotes weddellii
CTTCTCCCTCTGACCAGTGAGCCACCCCCTCCCCAGCTCTGCTCTGGCATTCCTCCTGGTCCGTGCCCAGCCCACTGCTCCCTCCGCCTAGCTCTTCCCTTCCTTCCAGCCCAGCCCTCTGAACACCCTCCCCAGGGCACCCTCTCACTCTCTCCCAGCTGGTCCAGTCTCCCCTGGTCTCTCCCACACACCAGCCTCTTTCCCTGTCCTCATACCTTCTCGTTTCTGTGATCCTTGCCCGTCCCCCCCCCCCCCACCGGCCTCGGCCATCTGGACCCCGCTCACTGTTTCCTACCCCCACAGGTGCCGTGGAGAAGCCATGGAGCTGAGCAGCAAGAAGAAACTTCACGCCCTGTCCCTGGCCGAGAAGATCCAGGTGCTGGAACTCCTGGATGACTCCAAGATGTCCCAGTCGGAGGTGGCCCGGCGCTTCCAAGTCTCC
>NW_028044302.1:0-442 GCF_054177405.1 Leptonychotes weddellii
ACTGTTCTATGCCCCAGATACATCACTGACTTTCCACTAGACAGTGAACATTTTCACATCAGGGATGACATTTTCTTGTGGTGTTTTTTTTTTTTTCTTTTTCTTTTTTAATTTCGTGCAGATTTGGGCAAAAATCTCCCATTTCTAATTTCTTACTGTACCTATTATTAGTCAGTGTCATGTCTTGAGCCATTTTTTTTTTTCTTTTTTTAATTTAATTTTATTATGTTATGTTAATCACCGTACAGTACATCATTACTTTTTGATGTAGTGTTCCATGATTCATTGTTTGCGTATAACACCCAGTGCTCCATTCAGTACGTGCCCTCTTTAATACCCATCACCATGCTAACCCTTCCCCCCAACCCTCTTCCCTCTAGAACCCTCAGTTTGTTTCTCAGAGTCCATAGACTCTCATGGTTCGTCTCCGCCTCCAATTCCC
>NW_028044303.1:0-442 GCF_054177405.1 Leptonychotes weddellii
TACCTTACAGTCTTTTCACACAGTTACTGGGATGCATGTTTTCTCTTCTGTTAATTATCTGTACATGTCTTTACCTATTTTTCTATTGGGTCGTTTGCTGGTTTCTTAGAAATTTATAGGAAGTCTTTGGGTGCCTGGGTGGCTCAGTTGGTTAAGCGACTGCCTTCGGCTCAGGTCATGATCCTGGAGTCCCTGGATCAAGTCCCGCATCGGGCTCCCTGCTTGGCAGGGAGCCTGCTTCTGCCTCTGACCCTCCCCCCTCTCATGTGCTCTCTCTCTCTCATTCTCTCTGTCTCAAATAAATAAATAAAATCTTTAAAAAAAAAAAAAGAAATTTATAGGAAGTCTTTTTATATTAGGGATGTTAACCCTTTGTCTCCGCATATGATTCAATTAGTTATCCTTCCTCCCATCTGTTGTTCTTTTGCTATTGTTGATGATA
>NW_028044304.1:0-442 GCF_054177405.1 Leptonychotes weddellii
ATTCTGAAGGCCATTTTCCAAGTAATGTTTTAAAAAAGTGGCTTTCAGTGGTTTGGGGAGGATGTATGTTTGGGGGAGCAGGGAGCGCTTGGGTGGAGAGGGTAGGGGATCCCGGTGAACTCTGGGGCTTTTCTCTGGGGCGGCATGTTGGATATCAGGTGGATGGTGGTGTGAAGAAACTCAATGGATGATTCTGTTACGCTTTTCCTCCACCCACTTGAGAACACAATCGTTTTTATATCATTTTTTTTTTTTTTAAAGATTTTATTTATTTATTTGAGAAAGAGAGAATGAGAGAGAACACATGAGAGGGGATAGGGTCGGAGGGCAAAGCAGACTCCCTGCCGAGCAGGGAGCCCGATGCGGGACTCGATCCCGGGACTCCAGGATCATGACCTGAGCCGAAGGCAGTCGCTTAACCAACTGAGCCACCCAGGCGTCC
>NW_028044305.1:0-442 GCF_054177405.1 Leptonychotes weddellii
TCTTTAGCTAACTAACATACCCCTTACACATACACACACACACACACCTTTTTGTAATATAAAACTAATCTTTGGCCCAAATCCCACTCTACTCTCCTAACTTTGTGCTGAGAGTTGGCTCCTGGGTAAGACTTGAAGACTCTTTTTGCCTTAACTTAACGTAGTTGGACACAATAGCCAAGACATGGAAACAGCCTCAGTGTCATCAGTGGATGAAATATAATTTTGCAACTGAGTATTGCCACTCTATCATATCCCTGCACTTCTTATACGTACAAAATCTACTGGCACAAAATCATCACCTAAGTGATATCATTTAAAACACAATGTGATTGTTTTTAAACTGCATTTCTCTGAACCCCAGGAGCACAAGGGGTCCACAACCAATTCAGTGTAAGAAGTACCACTATCTTGCCTTTTCCTTAGTTTGGTTCTCTTTGCA
>NW_028044306.1:0-442 GCF_054177405.1 Leptonychotes weddellii
GACAGCCTGCCTCCAAAATCTCAGTAAGCCGCGGAGACATCAATCTCCTCCCACCGCAAGTCCGGAGTGGGAGGCCCTGACGCCAGAGGCAGCTCCTGGGCTCATGAAGAGCACAGGCTTTTCTAGTTCTCTCTTGTCCTTAGCTGGCTCCCCTGTGGCCCCATGATAGCCGACCTTCTCCTCGGGGTGGAGGTGGCTGGCAGTGGCCCTGGGGGCTCCATGCTTCTGTGTACGTGTCTGGCGGGAGAGGGCGAGAGCCTTCTCTCCCAACCCTGGACTAGAAGATCTGCTCCTTGGTTTGGATAGGACACCTGGGTCATGTTTGCAATCAGTAATGGTCTCTGGGGGCCTGCCATGTGCGGACTGGCTTAGATGCATTGGGATCTTGGGTTAAACCCGGGGGTGGGGGCAACAAGCGGTATTGGGGTGCTATGAGGAAGAA
>NW_028044307.1:0-442 GCF_054177405.1 Leptonychotes weddellii
AAGCTACCCCACTACCATGGGTACCATATTAGAGACTGAAGATCTACTTTCTGGTCCCAGCTCTAAGCACCCCACACAAATCACTGAACCTTTATGGACTGGAGTTTCATTATCTAAAGAATATGATAGGGGCGCCTGGGTGGCTCAGTCGTTAAGCGTCTGCCTTCGGCTCAGGTCATGATCCCAGGGTCCTGGGATCGAGCCCCACATCGGGCTCCCTGTTCAGCGGGAAGCCTGCTTCTCCCTCTCCCTCTCCCCCTGCTTGTGTCCCCTCTCTCGCTGTGTCTCTCTCTGTCAAATAAATAAATAAAATCTTTTAAAGAATACGATAATCTCGGGGCGCCTGGGTGCCTCAGTTGGTTAAGCGTCTGCCTTCGGCTCAGGTCATGATCCCAAGGTCCTGGGATCAAGCCCCGCATCAGGCTCCCTGCTCGGCCGGAAG
>NW_028044308.1:0-442 GCF_054177405.1 Leptonychotes weddellii
GTGTCACCTAGTATATAGTGTTTCACAAATGTTAGGAAGAAACATCAAAAAATCCCCCAATGAAGCACTCTTTCGGTGAGAACCCTCAGCACAGAGAGAATGGTGGCCCCCGAGGAGTTGGGGGACACTTCAACCCGCTGCTCCCATGCTCCTGAAACCAGGCAGCTCATTTCTGGGGATTGGTGTGGCTCGAGGGCCCGGAGCTAGTCACCCAGTTTGCTTAAGCAAGTTCTTTCACACACACCCCCATATACACTTTGGCCCAAAATTCAGTGAGGTTTTTTTTCTTCCTTCTTCCTCTGTTGTTGTTGGGTTCTGATTACTTCCATCTGGCTGTGGCAGCTAGAGTGGAGTCTCTAAAAAAAAAACAACAAAAAAACACAAAAACAAACAAAACAAACAAAAACCCTCCCTACAAAACACACATGTACCAAACCTAGAA
>NW_028044309.1:0-9431 GCF_054177405.1 Leptonychotes weddellii
AAATATTTTGGAGTACATTTACAACAAAAACACAAAGAAGACATTGGGTTTGTTTAGAGAGAGGACTTCTGCCTGCTTTTACCGTGGTTCCCTCAAATGCTCACATTTCACATGCACTTTCTCCGTTTTGAGGCTGTTCTCAGAGATGTTGGCAAGGTGGGGTGCAAAACCAGTAAGGGATTCATTTCTCCCCAAATCAGTCAGAGGATGGTAGGGTCCCTCCTGCTGTCTTAGCAAGTTCAGGTACAGCAGTCCTTTCTCAGTGATTCTCAAGATCACCTACACATAATCTTCTTAATTTTTTTTCAAGAAACTGCCTATTTTTCTTTAACAGTAGAAAAAAACCAAATTTTTATTTCCTCATTCCATAAGATATAAAGCAGTGCTAGAGAAAATGGAGGACATAAGAAGAAAGAGTCTCTTTCTGTCTTTTCTATCACTTCTTACTAAGGGGCACACAATAAGGACAACACTTCGATCTGTTGAAGCATTAGCATTCCAGGCTTAGGCCAAAAAAAAATCTGTGTATCACATTCTACCTCCCAGCCTAGATTATACGAAGTTACACTCTAGGAAAGGGTCCTGCACACTGTTCTGCAGAGTAGTTGATGCATTTCCCTTCATAAGCTGAAGTGCAGAAACACAAAATACACAACTCTTCATCATCGTTCTTTTAACAAATGTTATTTGGGCCTTTGAAATATTTATGATTGGATTTCCTCCTTAGTTTCTTTGATTAGTCATCTTTATTTGTGTATTTCTTTATTACCTTTCTGTTAATTTACATTTTCTTTTCATTTTTTCTCTTAGAGTATCTGATATGGAAAACAAAAGATGTGGGACTTAATTCATTGAGACTTTAAATTTTCAAATGTTATTTTGGTACTATTATATTGGAAAAAATGAATTTTTAATATAGACTGTTCTAGTCAAACCCTTCATCTTAAAGAATAGGAAGTTGAAACCTAAAGAGATTAGGTAAGACTTGCTGAGAATTTCTCAGATTTTATTAAAACAGGAATCCTGGTCTCTTGCTTCTCAGGCCATGGCTTTCTACAGTATGTCCTGCTGCCCTCAATCCCTATGGTGCATTTAGTTTGTCATACTCAATAACAGCTAATATTCTGTGTTGTATTACTTACTATTGTTTTATGTTTACTATTGTCTAAACTACTGAATTATAACTTTTTTGAAAATAAAGGTTATGTTTGATTCTATAGTGTCCTTGGAAGCTAGTATACTACAGTGCTGGGCACATTTTTTGACAATCACTTAACATTTGCTGGGTAATATTAATACATCCTTTTTTTTTTTTTACAAGTATCTTTGCACATCTTCTTTCTTCTTGAATTGACTGAATGATGTTAAAACTAAGATCAAATTAATTTCAGGAGTAAATAATAAGTCTTTTTCTAACCCCTCACTAAGGGTAATGTGAGAAAATGTTGCTAGAATAAATGAAACCTTTAGGGAGGAACTCTAATCTTCCCTGTACTGACGTTTCCATATGGAAGGAACCGCATTACAGTAACACTCCAGCCTCTTTGTTCTGGTACTCACTCTTCCCCTGAAATCTCACACTTTCCCAAAGGAAATAAAGGGAATTTTACTCAAGACAGGAGTTCTGTTTTCACAACTCCATGGAAATACCATTTATACGGTATTCTATTTGGTGGTCCTGAATCTGGCCCTTCTTTAAGGGGCCTAATTGTCTTCAGAGAGGTTAATTTGTTACTTGCTCTCAGCCATGTGGTAAGCTCAGGGGGGCAGACAGTCCTATAGTTTAAGGGATAAATTTAATGCTTTGGAACAACAGTAGCAAAAATACTTGTCTGTAAATCTGGGCTATATTGTCCACATAGCTTCTCAGTAAGGAAGCCGGTATTTTTGACCCCTATTTCATTTGCTTCCAAATTCAGGTGATAGGAAAAAGGGACTGTTATTTATTTAGTGAACCCCATCAAATATCAAGAACAGCTACCTCTTTTTGTAAATTGCTTCAAAAGCCCCCAAAGAGGATAGCAGATGTATTTTAGCTATAGACTATCTGAACGTTCCAGAATGTAAATATACGTGTCCACTGATTGCAGGAAGGAAAAATGGGGTGTTAACTGTCTCCTGGTATAGGAGAAGGTGATAAATTTAACTCTCATATTTCTATTACTTCTGTATTCCTGGCATTGCAAAGACCACTGTACAAAACAATATAGTGATTCATTTTATCCAAGTTAATATTCTAACAGCACTGGAAGCTACAGTTTTTCACATACAAGCTCCTTACACAGAAAGTCATAAAAAAACATTTTGTCTGGAACATTGCTGAATTAATATGATACAGAGTCTCAATCTTAACCAAGTTTGTCACTTGTTAAAATAATGTATTAGAAAGTCATGGATTGGGGTGCCTTTGGTGGCTCAGTTGGTTAAATGTCAGACTCTTGGTTTTGGCTAAGGTCACGATGTCACAGTCGGGGGATGGAGCCCCATGTCCAGCTCTGAGCTCAGTGTGGAGTCTGCTTCAGATTCTCTCTTCCTCTCCCTCCCACTCACTCTCTCTCTCAAGTAAATAAATAAAATCTTAAAAAAAAGAAAGTCATTAATTAACTAGTAGACATAATTAGTCAGAAACACTCAATAATGAATTTATTTTTAGTAAGACTACAATGAGTACTAGATACCTCTCAAGAGAAAATGGAAAAATGAAGTATAATATTAGACAAGTTGATCAAAATAACATTTCCAGTATATTAGGTAATTTCTTAGTTGCCTTCTCATTGAGGTCTTTCTTGACCACTCTTTCTAAAAATCTTTTTTTTTTTTTTTTTTTTTAAGTGGCGGAGGTGGGCAGAGAGAGACTCTCAAGTAGGCTCCATGCCCGACATGGAGCCTGACATGGGGCTCAATCTCACAACCCTGAGATCACAACCTGAGCTGAAATCATGAGTTGGATGCTTAACTGACTGAGCCACCAGGTGCTTCCACTCTTTCTAAAATCTTAAATGAATACCCTGTCACTTTATACCCCTTTTTTCTGCTTTTTTCTCCTTGATTCTTATCACTGATTAATATGCTGTATATTTTGTTTATCTTTTTCATTGCCCATCTCCCCCAAATATACACTTCATGAGAACAGAGATCTTTTGTTCACTGCTGTGTCTCCAGTGCCAACATCTGACACATAATAAGTTCTCAATAAATATTTGTTAAATAAATGAACAGATAGATGAAGGACGAACTGAAGAATTACATTAATTTTCTTTTCCTTACAGTGAAGAAAATTGCCTTTTTCTCCAGGGAGGAAAATTGTTTTTCCCTGTCCTGGACCTGTCCCCTCTCTTTATTCCTCTCCATCATGCTTCTCTATTTCTTTTCCAATAAAAACAATACAGATGCTGGTAGAGCATGATATTAGAACCTAAAAACAGATTTGTTCTACCTCTGTCACTTATGAGTTGTTTAATCTGATCCTGTTATCTCACTTGTGAAGTAGGAATACAAATACAAATACATTAGCAAAAATGTAGAAAAGATGAAATGAGCATTGGAAGTGCTTTGTAAACCTCAAAAATTTATATAAATATTTACAGTTACAGGCCATCTGTCATTACTACAAGAGCTTTTTCTTCTCCTTTCTGCCAGGTAATATTTATCCTCCAGTTTCATATTTTTTTTCATTATAAATAAAACTATTCCATGAACTCTTTCTTCTGGAATCAATAGAACAGCAGGGCAGGAGCTTTTATACGGCTGGTCATAGAGGCAAAGGCCATGCCGTTTTCCATCACTTGTGTGACTGCTGCCAGTAACAGTCCTCTCACAACCAGACTTAAATCAACGAGCTAATAGAAAAAATAATAACTCATTTAAGGGTCTAGCAGCCAGAGAATGAAATATTAGGCAAGGCAAACAAAATACATGCTTGGTAAATAAGATCAGAAGTGGAATAGGTAATGTAATTAGAAGGGCACTAGAAAGATCTTTTTTAATTTGCTGCAGACTCTGAAATTATAAAATGAGGGGGCAGTCCAAGATGGTTGAATAGGAAGACCCTAAACTCATAATCTCTTACAGACATACCAAATTAAAGCTACATATGGAATTATTCCTATGGAAAAAGAACAGAAAACTAGCTCATCAGCCCCCTCCTCAACAAGGGATAAAAGGACTACATCAAAATGGTTGGGAGAGGCAGAGATCTGGTCTCACCAAAACCCCACCCCTGGTGACTGAATGATATGTGAAGGATACACATTCGCTAATTTTATGAGACTGACATGCTGCTTACTGCACTAAGGAGGCAGATACACATTTGCTAATTTTAGAGCTTCTGCCAGAGGTGCAGGGACCAGTTGGGGCTTTCTTTGGGGACAGAGACACTGATAAGTGTTATTTTTGCACTCCATCTACCTTGCTAGCACAGGTTAGTATGTGTGGACACAGCCTTGCTAATACTTCAGATGTCCCCATCCTCAATGTTCCTCTCCTACATTGCTAAAGCCTTGGGCATGCCATATTCTCAATACTCTTTCCCCAGCAATGCTTAAGCCACAGACATGCTCAACCACCAGCACTTTTCTGCATCAGTAAAGCCACAAAGCATGCCCTGTACCCAGCTAAATCTTTCCCTACCTTGCTAAGGCCACTGGCTTATCCTGCACCGAGTGTTCTTCTAAAGCTGGGGACATGACCCCCTTCAACACTCTCCCCCAGTCTTGCTAAAGCTGGCAGGTGAGTGCAGTCCACACAGAAGATGCTTCTTGATTCCCTGGCTCTGGTGGCCAAGGAGGCTTGGGTTCCTGGGTGCCATGGGACTACAACAATAGAAAGACTGTTCAGAGCAGGTTACCACACCCAGGGTACTGCACAGACAGCAGAGTGAAACTCACCCTCAGTCTGCCTGTGAAAAGGGCCCACACCCATGTCTTAAAACTTCAACCTGAGGGACAGGATTCAGGTTTGCTGCACATCTAGAGGCTACAGAGGTGCCCTCAGGGAACATAGGCAGGGATATACCATCTTTGCAACTTCCTTTGGCCTTGGGCATGCCTTGGGCATGCATACCACAACTCAGTGATACATTTCAGGAGCTTATACACTTGTCTGAAGCCCCAGTTCTTGCAAATGTTGGCCAGGGGACACCTCCAGATCTTCTTGGTCCAGACGTCAGTACGGTCCACAACTGTAGTCCCACAAGACTGTACATATTTATGTATGTAAAAACTGCTGCTTGAGTATCTGGCTTCCAATCAGGCTGAAATTAGGTACTCAGATCACTCCCTTAGAAACACTGACAGGACTTGGTACTCCCTCAACAACTGGGAATTGTCAAGAATAAATCAGTTTACTTAGACAATCACAAAGGCAACCCAGAGCTAGGTCGAGGTTGAACAATAAGTTTCATCACCTACACAAGTCTACTCTTTCAAGATTGGTAGAGGTAGCTGTAGTAAAGATAGTGGATTAATTACTTATAAATCTAGTGTGAAGGTTCAAAGACAAAAGTAAGAAATTAGTTATAACTACAGTAACTAGTTAAGGGATATGCAAAATAAAAGATGTAAAATACAACATCAGAAACATAAAATGTGGTGGGGGAACAGTAAAAATTTAGAGGTTTTAGAATGCATTCAATTTTAAGTTGCTATCAACTTAAAATAGATTGTTATATAGAGAGGCTATTATATATGAACCTCATGGTAACCACAAAGCAAAAACCTATAGTAGATACACAAAAGATAATGAGAATGGAATATAAATGCAACACTGAAGAAAATAATCAAATCACAAGGGAATAGAGCAAGAGAAGAGAAAACAGAGAGGAATTGCAAAAACAGGTAGAAAACAATGAACAAAATGGCGATAAGTACATACCTATCAATAATTACTTTAAATATAAATGGACTCAATTCTCCAATCAAAAGACATAGAGTGGCTGAATAGATAAAAACCCAAGATTAATCTATATATTGCCTACAAGAAACTCATTTCAGATATAAGGACATGAACAGACTGAAAGTAAAGGGGTAGAAAAAGATACTCTATGCAAATGGAAATGAAAAGAAAGCTGATATAGCTATATTATACCAGATAAAATAGGATTTTAAAACAAAGACTATAATAAAAAACAAAGAAGGGCATTACATAATGATAAAGGGGTCAATCCGATGAGATAATATAACATTTATAAACATTTATGCACTCAACATGGGAGCACCTAAACACATAAAGCAAATATTCACAAATAGAAAGAGAGAAACTGACAGCAATACAATAATAGTGCAGAATGTTAATACCCCACTTACATCAATGGATAGATCATCCAGACAGAAAATCAATAAGGAAACATCAGCCTTCAATGACACATTAGACCAGATGAACTTAACAGATACATATAGATTATTCCATCCAAAAGCAGCAAAATACACATTCTTCTCAGGTGTACATGAAACATTCTCCAGGATAGACCACATGTTAGGCCTCAAAACAAGACAATCAATTTAAAGAATATTGAAAGCATATCAAACATCTTTTCTGATCACAGTAATATGAAACTAGAAATTAGTTCCAAAGAAAACTGGAAAAATCACAAATACGTGGAGATTAAACAACATGAGACTGAAAAATCTTTGGGCCAACAAAGAAATCAAAGGGGAAATAAAAAAAATACCTTGGGACAAATGAAAATGGAAATACAGTAATCCAAAATCTTTGGGATGCAGCAAAAGTAGTTCTAATTGGGAGGTTTATACAAATACAGGCCTACTTCAAGAAACAAGAAAGATCTCAAATAAATAATATTACTTTATACCAAAAGAATCTAGAAAAAGAAGAATAAATGACTTCCAAAGTTAATAGAAGGAAGGAAATAATTAAAATAGAGTGGAAATAAATAAAATAGAGACTAAAAAAATAGAAAAGATTAATGAAGCTAAAAGCTGGTTCTTTGAAAGGATAAACAAAATTGACAAACCTAAAGACTCAAGAAGAAAAAGAGAGAAGGCTCATATAAATAAAATCAGAAATGAAAGAGAAGTTACAACTGATAACACAAAAATATAAAGGATCATAAGACACTACTATAAATAATTATATACCAAGAAACTGAACAACATAGAAGAAAAGGATACATTTCTAGAAATACACAATCTTCCAAGAGTGAATTCATAAAAGAATTTCAAGAGGAACCAATAAAAATCAGCATCAATATTCATATCTTAGGTTTCAGATAGCTAGCTCTGTCACTGGAAGGCAGAGAACAAAAGTCCAGTGAAATAAGCCTCATATTAAGTGAATTGTGATGCTAGGAAGATAAAATTCCCAGAATAATTTTTAAAAAGAATGTATTAACCTAGAGCAAGTTTCAGCAAACTTTCTCTGTAAATATCAGATAGTAAATATTTTAGACTTTGCAGGTTGTTAGGTCTCTATTGCAACTACTCATTTCTGACCTTGTAGTGCGGAAGCCCCTGGAAAACACTGTTTTAGACAATTGCCTGCAGACAAGAGATACGTTTCTAGAAATGTACCACTTACTAAGACTGAACCATGAAAAAAAAAGAAAATCTGAACAGACCCAAAACAAATAAGGAGCTTGAATCAGTAAACAAAAATCTCCCAACGAAGAAAAGTCCAGGACCAGGTAGTTTCACTGGTGAATTCTACCAGACATTTAAAGAAGTATCAATACCAATCCTTCTCAAACTTTCTTAATTCTTTTGCAAATTACATTTTAATGTAATCAAAAAGTAAGAGTAAAGTAAAAATAAAGCATACTCAGTCTTCATATTAAGTATACAAAAATATTCTTAACTCTGACAACAATAAAAAATGTCTCCTTTTTGCTTCAGGAACATTCATATTCACACTTTTAACAGACACACAAACACAGACCTCTGTACTATAAGACAAATAGTGCTAAACCAATTGCAAGGGGAAACAGATATTCAGATGCACTATAGCAAACTGGGAAATACAAGCACCATGCAAAACAGGTAGCTTCTATTCTAATCCAGGAAACGGTTTTCCCACAGGAATGTTAGCATATTTTCCTCAGGCCTAATTTTTTAAGAGAAGGCAGAAATCCAGATTTTTTTATGTGCAAATGGCCAATTTAAAATATAGAATAAACCGATCAGATATCACTGTGGGTGAAAGTGTACCCATGGCCCAACATTTCCACTTTTGATTTGGACATGAGACTATTGCAATATACTTTGGAAATAGGAAGAAATTCTCCAAGGTATACAATACCTAGTTAATTACCTTATTGAAATCCTCAAGGGCACTGACCTTGCATATACATAAACTTGAATAGTGGATTACATTTAAGTAAATGATTTGCCACACATACAGTATTCTAGTTTGGGTCTTTGGTTTCAAATGGAGGCTTATACTATCTTAAAAGTCTATCAAAAGTTACAGATAGGCTAGAACTAGAACATGGAAGCCAAATTCAGAAATGGAGGTATTTTTATGGTCTCTCTCCTGTTCCAGTTTCTTTAGTTCAAATTGTCTCAAGGTAGTTTAATATATTCAGATTCTCTTGCTATGTCTCGTCATGCAACATATTTCATAGGCTAATCTAAGCAAGTTATCATTGGATCATATGGATGCTTTGGTCCAATCAGCTGGTAGGTAGGAAGAGGGCACATATATAACATGTGCCTAGATAGCATAAATTCTAAGAGGGGCAGATTTATTTTATCGAAGTGACATCTGACTATATATATATCAATACAAAATAACCACCTAGATTTATAGGGGTCACTATTATTAGGAATTTAATAGTTTTGATGGACTTGGGAAAAGGCAATTAGTATATATTTGAGTATGGATTATTAATTGAGTCCTTTTTTAAGTGTCCATTCTTCTTTCGAGGGATGAAGTATGATAACTTCTTTAGTGAAAGCCCAGGGGATTCTGCAAGTTCAGTCTCAGAGGAATAACTATAGTAGACTCTAGATGACAAGAAGATTCTGGTTAATGAAGAGCTTAGCAACATCCAACAGCCTGCCTCAATGCTGTATTTGGAATTACGAGATCTCTAAGTGTGTGCTAGTCTTCGAAAGTGTTTTGAAAAAGTGCTTTCAAATAACATGTATTAGTTTCTTAGGGCTGCCATAGCAAAGTACCACAAACTGGGTAGGTTAAAACAACAGAAATCTATTGTCTCACAGTTCTGAAGGCTAGAAGTCCACCCAGAAACCTCCCTCCAAAGGCACTAAGAGAAGATCGCTGTGAATTGTGCAGGACTGTTGAATCTCAGATCTGTACCTCTGAGACAAATAATGCAAGATATGTTAAGAAAAAAAAAAGAAGAAGAAGAAGGTAGCGGGAGGGGAGGAATGAAGCGGGGGAATTCGGAGGGGTGGACGAACCATGAGAGACGATGGACTCTGAAAAACAAACTGAGGGTTCTAGAGGGGAGGGGG
>NW_028044310.1:0-442 GCF_054177405.1 Leptonychotes weddellii
GGGGCGCCTGGGTGGCTCAGTTGGTTAAGCGACTGCCTTCGGCTCAGGTCATGATCCTGGAGTCCCGGGATCGAGTCCCGCATCGGGCTCCCTGCTCGGCAGGGAGTCTGCTTCTCCCTCTGACCCTCCTCCTTCTCATGCTCTCTGTCTCTCATTCTCTCTGTCTCAAATAAATAAATAAAATCTTTAAAAAAAAAAACTGAATCAGGAAGAAAAGGAAAAATTTAACAGACCAATTACCAGCAAGGAGATTGAATCAGTAATCAAAAAACTCCCAACATATAAAAGTCCAGGACCCAATGGCTTCACAGATAAATTCTACCAAAGATTTAAAGGAGAGTTAATACCTATTCTTCTCAAACTATTCCAAAAAATAGAAGAAGAAGAAAAACTTCCAAATTCATTTTGAGGTCAGCATTACCCTGAAACCAAAATGAGTGAA
>NW_028044311.1:0-442 GCF_054177405.1 Leptonychotes weddellii
CATGGACATTTTGTGAGGCCTCACAGCCTCCTGAGGCACAGAGGTTGCTCAGGAGCACCGCAGAGAGCACCTGGCCCAGGTGAGCAAGGAGCCCCTCGGGGAGGTGACCAGCAGCCCTGAACTGGGAGGAGGAGATTCCGGAGCACACCTGCCTCTCAACTTACACCTGAGAGAGAAACAGCCAAGGTGGGACAGTGGCCTTCCCCCAAACCAGTCATGTGGACTGTGTTTGCATCCGTGGAATTACATATACTTGGCTTTACCTGTCCCAAGAGCCCAGCACGGACACGCGGGTTGTACGTCCTTGCCCAGGATGCTCTCACTTAGGAAACCTTTTTTCCCCAAATTGCCCCTTCCTCCCATTCTCCAGAAGAATGGGAAGATCTGATGGTAAAATGCTTGGGTTGTGGAGAAACCAATTCCAAAGCTGTTGTGAGAACTA
>NW_028044312.1:0-442 GCF_054177405.1 Leptonychotes weddellii
ACCATCCCCAAGACAGCCGAGGCAAGGCTTCTTATTCCTTTTGCATGGAGGGAGAAACTGAAAGCCGGAAAGGAGGCAAAAACACTAAAATCAGAGCTCACTTTTATCGAGCCCTCACTCATTTGCCAATAGGCACTAAGAACTTTGCATGTATTAGCTAACACATTAGGATATATTTGATCCCCACGAGAATCCTACAAGGGAGGTACTATTACTACTAAACCCAATTACAGATAAGGAAAGTAAG
This sequence comes from Leptonychotes weddellii, assembly GCF_054177405.1. Lineage (NCBI taxonomy): Eukaryota > Metazoa > Chordata > Mammalia > Carnivora > Phocidae > Leptonychotes > Leptonychotes weddellii. The sequence continues at coordinate 248 of NW_028044312.1, forward strand.
GCACAGCGGTATCAAGTAACTTCTGTTCTGACAGCAGAGCCCACACTTGTGTAATCACTGGCTATGTCAGCCCTGCCCAAGGACCACAAGAGTCAGAGGAAGGGCCAAGAGCCAAGCCAAGTTCAGTGCTATATCCCTGCCACTCCTATGTGGTCAACATAAGGATGGGCTATTCTAGCCATCAGATCTATACCA
>NW_028044313.1:0-442 GCF_054177405.1 Leptonychotes weddellii
AAATTGGGCAGGAGAACTAGTCATTAAGTGTACACTCACATTTTATGGACTAGAAATTAACGTCTCCCCACAAAGGAAATTGCAGTCTTGGTAGTTAAGCTTTCATTATCGAAACGATTCGATTTGACCAATTCCCAATATTAAATTTCAACCCATTGAGCAGAGAAGAAAAGCATCATCTTTAGAGGGCTATGGTGGACCAAAAGTAAATAACATGCTAGGAAATTTGGCTCTTTTTTAAAAGCAGATCTCTCCAGTGAGCTGTCAATAAAACATGTAGGAAGGGAGACAAGTTTGCAAATTTCCTCTAGGGGAAGAAGTGGGCTGTCAGGTTTTGAGCTGGCGTCAGGCTGCGGACCCAAGACCCCGCAGATGTAGCCGTGCCAGCCTTCTGTGGGAAATGCAGGGAAGTGAATTGTCAGAAGGTGCAGACATGAAAGAC
>NW_028044314.1:0-442 GCF_054177405.1 Leptonychotes weddellii
CCCTCGTTAGTCCTGGGTTTGGTCAGTGGCTTTGTGAATGTAAATAAGGGGCAGAGGCTTCAGAGGATTGAAATGTTTTTCTATATATTAGAACTATTTTTTGATAAATTATATATATTTTATTTCCTAGTTGAAGTGTTCCTGCCTGTGTCTGAGTAGCTGAAAAGACCAGTGCGGCCTTGTCTGCAGTCTGTGTATCGTACATTTTCGCTAAGGGCCCCAGCAGCTCTCAGACACCAGACACCTTCTGAGAGGGCCCAGCAGGGACTTCCCCGGGACACCTGGGATTTCCAGCCCCGCGGGCCCCAGGCTGAGGTAGTGGCGGAGCGAGCACAAGCAGGGCCCTCCTCCCCTCCCTCTTTTCTTCACTTTTATTTAAGCTGTGCTAAATGTTTTCTTCACAGGAACCACATTTGGTTCTTCATACAGATTTTTCCAGTGA
>NW_028044315.1:0-442 GCF_054177405.1 Leptonychotes weddellii
AAATAAATAAATAAATAAATGGCATCCAAATTTGGTGAGGAAGAAGTCAAACCTCCACTATTTGCAGAGGGCATGATACTCTATATAGAAAACCTGAAAGACTCCACCAAAAAATTGCTAGAACTGATATATGAATTCAGTAAAGTAGCAGGATACAAAATCAATGTACAGAAGTCTGTCACATTTCTATACTCCAATAATGAAGCAGCAGAAAGAAATCAAGGAATTGATCCAATTTATAATTGCACCCAAACCTATAAGGTGCCTAGGAATAAACCTACAATAGAATATTATTCAACCTTTAAAAAGAAGGAAATCCTACTATTTCCAACAAATGGATGAACGTGGAAGACATTATGCTAAGTGAAAAAAAAACCAGTTATCAGAAAAACAAATATTGTAAGATTCCACTTACATCATGTATCCAAAATAGTCAGACTCA
>NW_028044316.1:0-442 GCF_054177405.1 Leptonychotes weddellii
AAAGATGGCACATTAAATATTCCTTGGATCAGTTCTGGTGGGCTACTAACTCCTAACCATAAGAACATGTTGAGACCGTTAGCCAATAAGAATATTCCTTCTTCTGAAAGACGGGACTCAGAGCAACGAATAGCAGCAGGTAGTGTTGTACTTTTGACATCTAATGTGTGCTGTGCAGGCAAAGGCAAGGGAGTTAGTACATCTGCGATCCTTCCCTTCCTTTCACCTCCCTCCTCCCTTCTTTCCTCCCAGTGCATATTTAATGAATGTCTACTATGTGCCAGGCATTATTCTAGTCATTAGACAGTAACTGTTCAAGCTACCTTGAACACTAACCATTTTTTGGAAGGAATAAGAGGCAACAAATAAAATAAGTAAAATACATTGAATTTTATCATATAACCTCACTGATACGAGGAATTCTTAATCTCAGGAAACAAAC
>NW_028044317.1:0-442 GCF_054177405.1 Leptonychotes weddellii
CGCCTGGGTTGCACAGTTGGTTAAGCCTCTGACTCTTGGTTTTGGCTCAGGTCATGATCTCTGGGTCCTGGGATCAAGCGCTGCGTCAGGCTTGGCACTCAGTGCACAGTCTGCTTAAGATTCTCTCTCCCTCTCCCTCTGCCCTTCCCACTTGTTCTCTCTCACTCGCTCTCGCTCTCTCTCTCTAAAATAAATAAATAAATCAGAAAGATCCAATATGAACAGGGAAGGCAATGGGGGGCAAGGTAGCCAAAGGATAATTTTTTTTAAAGATTTCATTCATTTATTAGACAGAGAGAGACAGAGACAGAGAGCAAACAAGCACAAGCAGGGGGAGCAGCAGAAGCAGGTTCCCTGCTCAGCAGGGAGCCTGAGTCGGGGCTCAATCCCAGGACCCCGGGATCATGACCTGAGCCGAAGGCAGACGCTTAACCATCTGAGC
>NW_028044318.1:0-442 GCF_054177405.1 Leptonychotes weddellii
GAGAGAGAGTGAGAGAGAGCATGAGAGGGGAGAGGGTCAGAAGGAGAAGCAGACTCCCCGCTGCGCTGGGAGCCCGATGCAGGACTTGATCCTGGGACTCCAGGATCATGACCTGAGCCGAAGGCAGTCACTTAACCAACTGAGCTACCCAGGCGCCCCATAAAATAATTATTTAAAAGAAAAAATGAGCCAGTTGAAACAGCTGCTGTTTATTGAGCTCCTACCGTGGGTCAAGCACTGTGTTTCCTGTCCATATTTTTATTTAATATTCTTAACAACCTTGCCTTATAACTCAAATTTTTGAGAAGAGGAAATAGGGGCTCAGAGAGGTTAAGTGACTTCTTTAATGTCACCCAGCGAGTAAGTGATAGATACAAGTCAAAAACTAGGGGCTATCTGACTCCTGAGTATGTTCCCTCTGTTTTGATTAGTTTGAAAGAGC
>NW_028044319.1:0-442 GCF_054177405.1 Leptonychotes weddellii
AAAAAAAAAAAAAAAAAAGAATTAGCAGCAGAGCTTGGGAAAGGCTTCGGGGAATCGGACCGGAGAGACCGGTAAGAGCTCAAGTAGTAAGAACAATGAGCCAGATGATAACATCAAAATGCGCATACGCCTCATCGCACCTATGAACAGACGCCCTTCCCTCACCCCTCGACCAGCCTTGTGTGTTCCTGGGGAGTGCTAGAGCCTCCACCCTGCTCAGCCTCACCCTGCTCCCACCTTGGATATCAGAAGTCGGGACCTTCCTGGAGAGAGCCCAAACCCCTCTGTCTCGGGCACTGCGTTCCTGGCCGCGAATCTTCTCTCTTAGGTTATCTGTGTTTCTCACGGTTGGTTGTCATTCCACTCTCTGGAACAAGGTGGGGTGCTTCTGCTCTCTGTGGCTGGTAGAGCGGGCAGAGGTCCGAGGAGCCCCGGGGAGTGG
>NW_028044320.1:0-9429 GCF_054177405.1 Leptonychotes weddellii
CCAAGCAGCCTGGCTGTGATTTTCCACTCTGCCCTTTGCCAACGGACAGTATTTAACCTTTTTGTGCCTCGGTTTCCTCACCTGTAAAAAGGGGGAAACCTGCCTACTTTGTGGATCTGCTGCAAAGAGCAAACGTGGAGGTCTGTGCCTAGGGCTGGCTGTGTTGGCCACTGTCACCGTTCACTACCAGCCATCCTAGACTTTTCCAAGACCTTGGAGGTAAAAATGCTGAGGTCTCTTCCTCGGGATCACAGAGCACTTGCTCCTTTAAAAAAAGAATGTTCTCTTCAAGTATCTGTTTTGTCAGATGGAATAGTAATATTTACAGAAACAGAAAATTTTAGATCTCTATGCTCTGAAACTCTTGGCCATTGCCTGCAGCCAATCATTCTAACGCCTGACCTTGATCCAAGATGGTGAAGATAAGCCAGATAGAAAGTCCTTTTTAAAGTGGGTGAAATAGCATTAATAAGTGAAAAAAATCTCTTATGATTTATAAATAATAAACATAAATGAGTCTTGAATGAATGAATAAATAAATAAGTAAAATACCAAAGTTATTATTCCTTAAATTATTTGCCAAAGCGCTGACTGTAATCCAAGGGCATTTGACACGTGTTTGTTTACAGACTTGGTTTAGCAAAGTTCTCAAAACAGAGGTCACAGTTTTTCAAGGTTTCTCAACTGTCAGGGAAATGAGCTGACTAGAAAAAACCAGCATCTGGTCTGCACCTCCTTGTAAATCATTGCATTGATTACCTGGCATAAGAACTTTCATGTGTGTTCGAGCAGAAGGAGGCCAGATTCTCAGGGTCTGGACATCCATACATGGCTGATAAAAAGGTTCTGTCTCCTGCTCTGAGATACCAGAACCCAGAGCTATGATACCACCCCCCCAACCCAGCCAGGAACCCGGGGTTGCTGCAAGGGCAACTGCCTTCTCCCCTTTTTTCCCTTCTCTCCAGCTCTTCCAAATGCCACTTTACAATAAGGACAGCTGCTATGTCAGTAAGAAAAGGGAAGAAAATTATCAGGTAATAGAAAACTCTTCTTTGCGTGTTTGTATTTCTAAGTCCTGAGCACAGGTTCCCAACACACAAAGCGCCTTGGTGGGCTCTGCACTTTGAACTGTTTGGGTCTATAAGTTTGAGGAAGGAACTGGGGAGTAGCCACAGTCATAGAGGGAAAAGCCTGCAGCTCAGCCGAAAGTGAGGAGGGAGGGAGGGACAGGGCTCAGAGGCAAAGAGAGGGAAGGTCAGAAGCCACACGGGCTGACTTCTCCCTAACCTAGGTACGTCCACTGAACAAGCAACACACGTGATGCCACAGATTCCTTCACCAGTATGTCAGGGCTGACACCAAGGTAAAACGGAGAGAGCAGGGGAGCCCTCTCCCACTCGCACCCGAGGGAATTAGCAGAAAACCTGAGAGGATTTGGAATTCCCCAGGCCATGGGCTTACGGGTTCTCACCAAGGTTTATTAGTTCTCTAAGGAACAGGAGGCCCCAGATGCCACTTGGCTTAAGAAAGAATGTGCCTTTCTTCCCCAAAACTAATTAAACAGTCTGATTTTACTACCTAACATCGAAACACCGCAGGAACGCATCCAAAAGCAAAGCATGAAGGGACATCCACCCCATTTCGCTTGCACTCCACAGGTTTCACGTGGCACCCAGGTTCTCTCAGTGAAAGGTGGTAAACTGGGACAGAACCAAACAAGCAGTAGTGGACAAGGTGGGTGTGCCTCTCCAGATGCACCCCCACTTCTTTGAAACTAGTCTCCAAAAGGTCAAGCTCGTGTAGTGTGACCCCCACCCCCACCCTCTGCCATCCACCCCACATTCATGGCCCTGCCACCAGTTTCGGCCATTTGCAGGGACCATCCAGTCCACACTGTGGGGCTGGCAAATCAAGGGGATGACAGGTTCCAATGTATGTTCTTAAAAAGATTACTCTGGGGGCCCTGGGTGGCTCAGTCTGTTAAGCATCCAACTCTTGGATTCAGCTCAGGTCATGATCTCATGGTTCCTCGGGCTCCATACTCAGCAGGAGTCTGCTTGGATATTCTCTCCCTCTGCCCCTTCCCTCGCTCTCTCTCTCAAATAAATAAATAAATCTTTAAAAAAAAAAAAAGTTTACTCTGGGGGTACCTGGGTGGTTCAGTCCCTTAAGCTTCTGCCTTGGACTCAGGTCATGATCCCACAGTCCTGGGATAGAGCCCCGCATCGGGCTCTCCTCTCAGTAGGAAGCCTGCTTCTCCCTCTCCCTCTGCCCCTCCCCCCTGCTCGTGCTGTCTCTCTCTCTCTCTCTCTCCCTCTCAAATAAACAAAATCTTAAAAAAAAAAAGATTACTCTGGCTGATTTGGGAAACTGGATTGGAGGGGAGCAGAGTGGAACGAGAGATAGGATCAGAAGCTGATTAAGGGGGAGCTGGGGCAGGGAGCTGGGGCAGGGAGGAGAGCACAGACAGATGGGAAAATCAGCCAAGACCTTGAGCTGGCTTGGGTGGGGGTGGGATGGAGAAATGGCTCTGGGGTGCTAGCCTGGACAAACAGGCAGATGGCAGTAATAATCTCTTCAGATGGGCAAGGGAGGAGGATGGGTTAGGTGAGAGTGGGGAGCAGAGAAGGAATGACCAAGAAGTTAAAGAAGCTCCAGTTTCTGAGGCCACAATCTACACAGACACCTCCGTAGTCCTGTACTGCATTTTGCATTCACAATGCTGTGTACTTTTTCTTAAAGAGGGCCCCCAAATTGCCTAAGTGTTCAGCCCTACAAAACCGGGGAGGGGATGATCAATAGTGTTGGGCAAATTAATTAAAATGTCTGAGACACATCCAAGGAGTCAGATTCAATGTGAACTGCATAATCCTGGAGCTCACAAGAGAGCCAGACATCAGCATCCAGGAATTGATGGTTTAAAGTCACAGAAATGAATAAAACCGGCTGGTCCAGTGTTTGTCATTGCATCTGGATCACGTGGGAATCAAGATACAGATTCCCAGTTCTCATTCCAGACCTACTGAATTAGACTATTTGGAAGAAAGGCCCAGAAATCTGCTTTAACAAGTTTCCCAGATAATTCTTATGCACAAAAACATCTCAGGAGAAAGCGTGGAGAAACAAAAGAGGACCCCGGATGGGCCGAGGAGCTACCAACTGAAGGGGTCAGCGGGGCAGTGGAAGAATAGGCAAAGGAACAGATCACTTATCTGGTCATTAATAAAGTTAAACCTTTTTATATACATATGTGAATTACCTATTAATAGCCTTTGCCCATATTTCTATTGGATTTTTTTTTCTATTGATTTCTAAGACTCCATTCCTGTTATATATTTTGCAACTATTTGGTTTACTAATTTGTCATCTGCCTTTCAACTTTATGACATCTTTTTTCTTACAGAAGTGTAATGTTTCATAAAGTTAAATCAATATTTTCCTTTATGGTTTCTGAGTTTTATTAAAGTTGGCAAACTCCAATAAATAAATAACTCCAAAGTTATTTTTAAAAACCATCTCATCTAGGTATATATTTTAATGTCTATAATTTGGTTTTGACATTTAATCTTTACTCTAAATGGAATGTGTTTTTATGAATGGTGTGAGGCAACCGTCTCAACAGACTTTACTGAAGTCGATTCTGTCATACCTTCAGTTCCTGTCTTCACAACAGAACCATTTCTGGACTCCCCATCCCTGGTCCTACAGGATATATTTTGAAATCTGGCTGAACAATACATTTCAAAATATATTGCCTATCAGTACACAGCTACTTTTCCAGGTAAACTTTATCAGTTTGTAAAAATTAAATGAAGTTACAGGGCTGGCCTAAACTCATAAAGATCTCATGACCTTGGGGCGCCTGAGTGGCTCAGTTGTTAGGCGTCTGCGTTCGGCTCGGATCATCCCAGGGTCCTGGGATCGAGCCCTGCGAACCCTGCTTCTCCCTCCCCTGGTCCCCCTGCTTGTGTTCCCTCTCTTGCTGTCTCTCTCTGTCTCTCTCTGTCAAATAAATAAATAAAATCTTCAAAAAAAAAAAAATATCTCGGGCGCCTGGGTGGCTCAGTTGGTTAAGCAACTGCCTTCGGCTCAGGTCATGATCCTGGAGTCCCGGAATCGAGTCCCGCATCAGGCTCCCTGCTCAGCGAGGAGCCTGCTTCTCCCTCTGACCCTCCCCCCTCTCATGTACTCTCTCTCATTCTCGCTCTCTCAAATAAATAAATAAATCTTTAAAAATATATATATATATATCTCATGACCTTTTAGTCTTGCTTAGTCATTGGAGCATCAGCCTTTGGCCAGGAGGTGTGGCCTTACTTCCTAGTGACTCACACACTACACAGAAATCTCAGACTTCATGGAATTTTGAATTTACAAACCTCTCAGCAAAAACGTTTTAACACTACCATTCTGCCAAGAGGCCCGCATGGCCTCTTTGAGACTCAACCAATGCATGTTCTGAATCTTTCCCCATCTTCTCAATTTTTATGCTCCCGGCTCATACCTTTACAGAGTTGCCGATGCCCATTCTGAATCAGAGTAAAGTGGTCCAGTTAATAATGTGACATGCCAAAGGATGCTCTATTTTAAGAGGCACTTCCAGGAAGCTTTGCTGGCCTCAAACACTGTGGCAGCCTTATAGGAGAGGAGGGAGTCTTTTGGTATCTCATAATTTATTCACCTGGCACCCCTTATTCCAAAGGGAGATAAGCGAATGTGATGGAAAGAAGATGAGACCAGGGGACCTGAGTTTTAGCCCCCTTTCTACTTCTAATGAGCTGTATAGTTCAGATTAAGTTATTCTACCTCTCCACTGGGCCTCCGCTGCCTCATTTGTAAAATGAGATTATTGGAATAGAATGGGCATTTCTAACTTTGCTTTCCATCACAGGTGACCCTTTAAAAATCAGAAGTAAGCTATAGATTCTCTCCCCCAGAATAATGCACCTTTGCACATGAGTATAAAATCAGACATGTTCAGGGGGTTCACAGATCCCCTAAAGCCTATCTCTGTATTCCTAGGATCAAGATCACAGAGACCTACCACAAGCTATTAAAAATAACAGAGAATACAACAAATATACACAAAATCACAAAACCTTAAGCTAAGATGAATCACTTGCAGAACTAAGAGCATCTCCCCTGCAGATCCTAGGAGTAGGGAGTAGTTATTTAGGGAAAAATAAATGGAAGTGCCAATAAGACTTGCCCTTGATTGAGGCCTGGCTCAGCCCTTTCCCTCCATTCACAGGGGACTGGGTGAGAGCTCCCACTCCAGAGCCAGCCTGCCCAGTTCAAGTCTTGGCTCCATCATTTACTGGTTGTCTGCCCTGGGCTCTGTGACAGTTTCTTCATCTATAACAAAAAAAGGAGGGTAAGGGAGTAGAAATAGTACCAATCTCAAGGACTGTTAATAATATACATAGGGTATTTGAAACAGGGCCTGGCCTACAGTAAGCCCTAAATGATTATCAGCTACTCTAGAAAGGTGGAACACATTTACTGAGTGGTTAAAATTGTAGCTGTGAAGTTTAGGGAAGTCTTAAATACCTTGATGCCTTAGTTTCCCCAGATGTAAATAGGATCTGCTTCATCAGTTTGTGGTGGGGATTAATGAGACTGTCACATAAAAACTCTCTCACAATGCCTAGCACATAGTAAGAGCTCAATAAATGTCAGCTGTTGCTATTAACAATTCTGGGGGGAGGGATTATCACTATCTTTTTTTTTAATTTCCAAATAAAGGATAAGTTATCGTGCCCTGCTGACAGTACCTCAGCTAGCAAATGATTGTGTCAAGACTTCAACTCTGATGAGTCTGAAACCAGAATCTGTAACCATTACCCTGTACAACTATCTCTTACTTGAACAGGGCTAAGACAGCAGAAATGCTGACTCATACCTACTACCTTACCAAGAGAAAGAAAGAGGGGGGTGATAACAGTCTAAAATTTGGCGTATTCTCCATGGGGGTCAACCCAGACTTTGGCAAAAAGCCCCTCTTTGCCACTCTTAGAAACGAAACACTACAGAGGCTGGAACCCTATCTCTACCAGTTCTAAGCCTTTCACAAGCGGTTGCTAAACCACAGCAAAGACACCGAAAGAGGAAAAAAGAAGCCATTTCCCATAATAGCTTAACTAACAAAGTGAACCCTTTAAAATGAAAGTAGACATCCTAAGGCTGAAAAAAGATATCAAGAGTGCTCCGAAGCCACGTAAAAAACTGCGGTCTAGAACACAAACGAGAGTCTTTAATTAACACATTTTTATTTAGAAAAGAATGACAGTTTATATCTATTTTTTGGGATCTCAAGCTCCAGGGGGCCTTCCCCTAAGTAAAAGAAGAGGAAGTTCCCAGCACAACCCAGAGTGGCGGGGAGAGAAGTGGAGTGCCAGTCAAGAGACCCCTTGGTGAGGAGCAGCGTCCCCCGGGCAGGGCCCCACTTTTTCGACACCAATTTCCTCCCCATTGAAACGGTACGGTGGGCACTGAGAACTTGCGAAACGGGCCACCGGAAGAAACAGGATAATCAGTTCAACAGAAGTCGGTGCTAATCACGTTGCTTCACATCTTCATATACTGACTTCTAAATGTATTTTATTTGTGTACCTCTATCCAAAACATCCCCAGGGGTCGATCTTCAATCTACCATTGCTTAGAACAAAAGAGGCCTGAGGGATAGCCACCCCTGGAAGCCACGGCCCGAAGCGGCAGGAGCCCTCCCCTCACGTACCTGGTACCCCCCTTCTGGGGCTGAGGTCGGTTCTCGCTGGCTCTCTCCCGCGTTCACCTCACCCCGCGGCGGCGCTCAGCCCCGGGGGAGGACCGCGAGGTCGCCATTCCAAGCCCGCCCCCGCCCCGAGGGTGGGAATCAGAAGCCCCCTGGAATCTAGGCCTGTTTCTGCTTCCATCTGGCTGAAGGGCTCCCCTCCCCGGGCCTTAGTTTCCCCGTCCTTAAAACGAAAGGTTTGAAGGAGATCACGTGAAAGCCTCGTTCCTGCTCTAAATTTCTAATTCCATCACTCTTACAAGTAAACGTGTCTTGCAGAAAAAGACGCCCTTCTCCTCAAGCAGGACAGCTGCCTGCGTCCCCGTGACCATTCCCCTCAATAACCCGTGCAATCTCACCTAAGTATGATGCATCGGAACTGAAAAACAGGCTGTTGCTTTCCCGAGGCACCAAACCTGGTCATCATCATCATCATCAGTCAACGTGGATTTTCTCTCAGGCCTCTTCCCTCGATCCCGCAATCCCACGAAAACCCCTGCCTACCCTTCCCAGTTTCTAAACTCAAAGCTACCCCTTTCATGGGTTTAAATATATATATATATATATATATACCCACCCAACGCCGGCCTGGTGTAAGGTGCCCCAGCACTTTTTCTGGCATCCAGGGTTCCACCTCCGCCCCACCCTCTCCCCGGGGTGTCTTTTTAGCCATGAACCCCTGGATCGGGACGTAATACTCCCCATGCCCTCCCCTGGCAAACGGGCCGACCATTTCTTCCTCCCCTGCACATCCCGGCTGGGAAGGTGGCAGCTCCCCGGCTCCAATCCCGGGAGACCCAAGCTCTTCCCAGCCCGCAGGCAGCGGCACCTGGGGGCAGCAGGCCCTCTGGAAAGAAAAGCGCGGCCCTCGGCCGCGGCCCCCACCCGGGCGGCACGCGGGCAGGCCTCCCCCGCGGGGCTCCTGTCACTTACGGACGGCTCCTCTGGGCAGGGCCAAGCCGGCGGGCTGGCAGGCGGCGGAGTTTGCTGACTCAAAGGCACGGCGGCGGCGGCGGCGAGCGCCCAGGAGCGCACCCGAGCGCAGCCCCGCGCGCCCCGCGCACGTAGCGGCCCCGCGCCCGCGCTCAGCGCCCGCAGACCTCGTGGGGCCGCCCGGGCCGCCGCCGCACCGCCCAGTCCAGGTACGGCCCCGCGCCGCCCGCGAGCCCCGCCCTCCCGCCCCAGGAAGATGAGGGCGCACCCTCGGCCCGCTGGCCTGTGGCGGGCGGTGCAGCCGCCGGGGGGCGTCGCGGAGCCCCGAGTCCGCCTTCCGCGTCCGCCAGATCCGGGAGGGAATACCGGCGCTTGCCGGGGCACTAAAACTGAAGGTATGCAAAGGGCATCCTCTGGAATCACCGCTTGAAAGCCACCTGCAGTTTGCTACTCCCGCTTCCTTAGTGAGGGGGAGGATTGATGAATGGGGAGAGAGATGGATAGATACTGTGACCAACAAGGAAGGTTGAATGTTAATGGTAGAATCTAGGTGGTGGACATATGGGGTGTTTACTGTAAAGGTCTTTCAACTTTGCTGTATATTTGAATTTTTTCGTAATAAAACTTCTAGGGAAAAGAAATGAGATCTGCCAAGGGGCCTGAATCAGGAAACCATTTCCCGAATGGCACGTTGGCCTGAGTGTGACCCACCTGTTTGCAGGGAAAACCCCAAGAATCACTGAAAGAGCTCCTGGATGCCTACAGGCCAGAATAATAACGTAGCCTTATACTTCATTTTTCAAGCATGAATTTTCCCATTAGACAGCCGGCTGCAGATTATCATTCAGGGCCATTCCAGGCCCATCTGAAAATGTGCCTATCTACCCTCCACACCTACTGACTTTGCCTAACAAAACTTCTAAATCTACAAAGTAGTGTCTTAACGTCTCGGGTCCTGAACTTGCAGCTCTGGATCTTGAAGCTCTGGTGTAAAAAAAAAAAAAAAAAAAAAACCCAAAAAACAAAATTTAAAGATCTTATTGGCTTTATTCGCCGATTCGCGAATCTGGCGGCATCCCAACTAGCAGATAGAAAGCTCTGAGGAGCTGTACAATACGGGAGAGTTTATAGGCAGAAGGGAGCAGGACAAGATATAGGAACAAAAAGCGGGTTGGTTGCGGCCAGGTTATTGTCCTTTAGGGTTTAGCAGGGGCCTATCAGGCAGATTCCCTAGCCAGTGCTAACCAGGTTATTCCTGACTGACTAGTTTAAGATTCCATTTCTGGGAGACATTAAAACTAAGGAAGTCTCAGTTTGGTGATGTGGAGCTTAGCATAACTGACTCCATTTGGGGCCTGTTGTCTAACATTGCTATTTAATTTCTAAAATCTCACCCAAGTCATATTACACAAGTGACTGTAAACATGATCGCTTTTGAAAAACAAATTAAAGTGTATTTTTCAAATTCTTGTTCCTTCGCTCCACAAAGAAAAGCATTGACTGGAAAACAAAATGCAGCGTTATGTCTAAGATCCCAAGAGATTCTGGAAAATTAAAATCTTTCTGAATGTATTATTGTCAAAGCACAACCTTACAACTGTAGACAGAGTAGCAAAAAACCTTTGGAGAGTCTATAGGAGGTCATTTAAATATCTGTTAGAATTATGACCCTAACAGAGAGGAAGAATATGAAAAGAATTCAGAATAGAATGAAGCAATAATGG
>NW_028044321.1:0-442 GCF_054177405.1 Leptonychotes weddellii
GTATATTTATGATTATAGGCTGAACAATTTCTTAAAAGAATACTTCCCATTCCTGTGCCATGCACTCTGATACTTTTTGTTCTATTTTACTTTGTTTTTTAAAGGTTGATTTATCCCCCTAAATTGATTTCATGATCCACACCCAGTATGAAAAACATGTTAGGCACAGTGTGAAGCAAGTAGTAGCAAGACATAAAAACAGTGATGTGCTTTGAAAAATAAAGTTAAGCAGCAGCAAAAATGATCAGAAAAAAAGGAGACTGGGTGAAGAATACAATGATACAGTTAAATGAATGGGAATGGAGAAAACATTTCAGAAGCTTTTGTTTAAGACAGAATATTCTGAACTTACTGACTGGATATGCAGGGAAAGGGAGAGGGCAGAACCAGAGATAATGCTATGGTTTCCAGCCCCAGTGGCTGAGCAGATGAGTGCCCTTAA
>NW_028044322.1:0-442 GCF_054177405.1 Leptonychotes weddellii
GTTTCTAAATTGTAGATGTGCAGGAAAAGTGTGTGAGAAACCAAGCAGAAAGCAACCAGTAAGAAGCTAAACAGCTAAATAGAAATTACGGCACCGCAAGTGATAAGAAAACAAAAACTGGAGTTCGGGGCTAGGAGGGTAAAAAGGTCTGGGTAATATATCGCAGCTTTCATTTGATATCTTTAAAACATTATATGCTAAGATTAAAGACAAACTGGAAACTGACTACCTTACAAAGCCTGAAACAGTGAAACATCTTAATCCCTAACTGGACAAGGCCATCAGTCTGGCTGCCAGAAGAAAATTAAATCATTCCTACAAGAAGATATCACCCAGAGCCTCTATAATTTTTCATACAGAATATGCTTCATTCAACAAAAAATTAGTAGGCATGCCAGGGAAAAAAAGACGAAATGACCAAAGATCAAGAGAATAGACAATA
>NW_028044323.1:0-442 GCF_054177405.1 Leptonychotes weddellii
AACCCTATGAGATAGGTGTCATTAACCCCATTTTACAGATGAGAGAACTGAGAATCTGAGAGTAAGTGGATCTCCCGGGGTGCAGAGACTATCAGGGGCACAGCTGTTTTTCCAATGCATGTCTCTCTGCTCTTAAAACTAGGGTTCTGTTTCCTACAAGGTGGCTTCACCCTCCAACACCCACTCATCACAAAGCCCAGTGACCTCATGACTTGTTTTGACCAAAAGAACATGGTAGAAGCAATTTGTGGTGTTCCTTCTACCTTTGCCCTTTGGAAGGCTTCTGCCATGGAGAACAGAAGCCCTGGGTGGAAAGACCATGGAGAGAGGAGGCCCAGATATGTGGGGGAGGCAAACCCAGACCAGCCACCAGGGGAGCCCAGCAGGCCCAGTTCACCTGCTGGATTGTGAGACATAATAAATCACTGTTGTTTTAAGCCAC
>NW_028044324.1:0-442 GCF_054177405.1 Leptonychotes weddellii
TATTTTTTAACGATTTTATTTATTTGTTAGAGAGAGCGAGAGCGAGCGAGAGAAAGAGCACAAGCAGGAGGCGTGGCAGGCAGAGGGAGAAGCAGGCTTCCCGCTGAGCAAGGAGCCTGATGCGGGGCTCGATCCCAGGACCCTGGATGAGACCCGAGCCGAAGGCAGACGCTTAACCAACTGAGCCACCCACGCGTCCCAATTCTGCTGTTTTTATTCAAACGGAAATGAAGCAGAACTTACAAAAATTGCAATTATTTATAATGATAAAATTAAACACAAAATATTTTTATTGATTAAAATTACAACAAACTAAGAGTCAAATGATATAATTAATTAAAAAAAGTTCTGGGATGACTGGGTGGCTCAGTCCTTAAGAGTCTTCTCCCTCTGTCTGTACCTCCCTCCCCCTGCTTGTGCTCTCTCTCTGATAAAGAAATAA
>NW_028044325.1:0-442 GCF_054177405.1 Leptonychotes weddellii
TTTTTTTTTTTAAAGATTTTATTTATTTATTTGAGACAGAGAGAATGAGATACAGAGAGCATGAGAGGGAGGAGGGTCAGAGGGAGAAGCAGACTCCCTGCCGAGCAGGGAGCCCGATGCGGGACTCGATCCCGGGACTCCAGAATCATGACCTGAGCCGAAGGCAGTCGCTTAACCAACTGAGCCACCCAGGCGCCCCTATATTCTTTTTTTTTTTAAGATTTTATTTATTTTTGCGAGAGAGAGACAGAGAGAGAGAGAGAGAGTGCATGAGCAGGGAAGAGAGGCAGAGGGCGAAGCAGGCTCCCCACTGAGAAGGGAGCCCGATGCAGGGCTCTATCCTAGAACCCTGGGATCATGACCTGAGGCAAAGGCAGACGCTTAACCGACCAAGCCACGCAGGTGCCCTCATACCTACATTTTTGATGAAAAAAAAAAAAAA
>NW_028044326.1:0-442 GCF_054177405.1 Leptonychotes weddellii
TATTTTTTAACGATTTTATTTATTTGTTAGAGAGAGCGAGAGCGAGCGAGAGAAAGAGCACAAGCAGGAGGCGTGGCAGGCAGAGGGAGAAGCAGGCTTCCCGCTGAGCAAGGAGCCTGATGCGGGGCTCGATCCCAGGACCCTGGATGAGACCCGAGCCGAAGGCAGACGCTTAACCAACTGAGCCACCCACGCGTCCAAACTCTGCTGTTTTTATTCAAACGGAAATGAAGCAGAACTTACAAAAATTGCAATTATTTATAATGATAAAGTTAAACACAAAATATTTTTATTGATTAAAATTACAACAAACTAAGAGTCAAATGATATAATTAATTAAAAAAAGTTCTGGGATGACTGGGTGGCTCAGTCCTTAAGAGTCTTCTCCCTCTGTCTGTACCTCCCTCCCCCTGCTTGTGCTCTCTCTCTGATAAAGAAATAA
>NW_028044327.1:0-442 GCF_054177405.1 Leptonychotes weddellii
CCATGGCTTTGAGTAACCCTAGGGATGTTCTGAAAAGGAATCAGGAGGATGAGGCTTCCAGGCTAGTCTAGTTTAAGGCATTTATTGCTGTATAATTGGTTGTGGATGTTAATTAAATTATGTTCATCTGTTCAATATTGAGGTCTTTTTTCCCTTAGCCCATTCAGTATTTTACCATGGTGGTGTTTCATATTGCTTTGTATCCATATTCATGAAGGAAGATGATATCTTGAGATATAAAACCATAGATTTGCTTTTCCACCCCCTAAATGTCTTTGGCCGAATCCCTAATTCTTAATTTCAGCATCATATTTATATTTAAACAAAGATTGGGGCACCTGGATGGCTCAGTTGGCAAGCATGTGTCTCTTGATCTCGGGGTTTTAAGTGTAAACACCATGTTGGGTATAGAGATTACTTAAAAATAAAATCTTTAAAAGAA
>NW_028044328.1:0-442 GCF_054177405.1 Leptonychotes weddellii
GCGCCTGGGTGGCTCAGTCGTTAAGCGTCTGCCTTCAGCTCAGGTCATGATCCCAGGGTCCTGGGATCGAGCCCCGCATCGGGCTCCCTGCTCCGCGGGAAGCCTGCTTCTCCCTCTCCCACTCCCCCTGCTTGTGTTCCCTCTCTCGCTGTGTCTCTCTCTGTCAAATAAATAAATAAAATCTTTAAAAAAAAAAAAACTTGAAGTAAACATGTACTTTTCTTAGTGACAGAAGCACTGTTTTTCCCTTCTCCATAATGAGACGTGATTTCTACCTTAAAGGGATGTTCACACTAACTGGCACAACACATTTTTTAAGAACACCAATATTGGAAACTTATATTGAGTGATGATTAACTGAGGCACAGAGGAAGAAAAGGTAAAGCGGGAGGGGGGTCAGAGAGGGCTTCAAGGAGGAGGTGGGCTTATGTTGGGCTGGGAA
>NW_028044329.1:0-442 GCF_054177405.1 Leptonychotes weddellii
ACATAAAAAAGAACAAAACAAAAACAAAAACCCAGCTCATAGATACAGAGAGCAGATAGGTGGTTGTCAGGGTGTGGAGTGGGGTCAAAAAGTAAAAAGAAGAAATTTAAAAAATTTTAAAAAGTATTGAAAGAAAGAGAGAAAGAAGAAAGAAAGAAAGAAAGAAAGAGAGAAAGAAAGAAAGAAAGAAAGAAAGAAAAAGAAAGAAAGAAGAGAGACAGAAGAGAAAGAAAAAGAAAGAGCGAAAGAGAGAGAAGGAAGGAAGGAAGGAAAGAAAAGAAAAAAAAGAAAGAAAGAAAGAAAAAAAGAAAGAAGAGAGACAGAAGAGAGAAAGAGAAAGGAAGGAAGGAAGGGAGGAGGGAAGGGAGGAAGGAAGGAAGGAAGAAAGGAAGGAAGGAAGGAAGGGAGGAAGGAAGGGAGGAAGGAAGGGAGGAAGGAAGGG
>NW_028044330.1:0-442 GCF_054177405.1 Leptonychotes weddellii
AAATAGTTAATCTTACTTTATATTGTAAGCTTTCATTAAAAGGTCAACCCAGACATTTTGCATAAGGTACCACATCTGGAAGTCTCCCTGTCCCTTCGTGTTTCCTCTATCTTTCTTAAATATATGTGCACAAGTTCCTTAACACTTCTCCATTCAAGAGGTGGAGCTGAATTTCTCTTTCTTTTTTTTTTTTTTTTTTTAAGATTTTATTTATTTATTTGACAGAGAGAGACA
Organism: Leptonychotes weddellii; assembly: GCF_054177405.1. Taxonomy (NCBI): domain Eukaryota; kingdom Metazoa; phylum Chordata; class Mammalia; order Carnivora; family Phocidae; genus Leptonychotes; species Leptonychotes weddellii. Next base: position 235 of record NW_028044330.1, read on the forward strand.
CAGCGAGAAAGGGAACACAAGCAGGGGGAGTGGGAGAGGGAGAAGCAGGCTCTCCACTGAGCAGGGAGCCCGATGCGGGACTCGATCCCAGGACCCTGGGATCATGACCTGAGCTGAAGGCAGTCGCTTAACCAACTGAGCCACCCAGGCGCCCTCTCTTTCTTTAATAGAGGTTAGATTTAGTGATTCTCTTTAGAGAATAGAAAAT
>NW_028044331.1:0-14939 GCF_054177405.1 Leptonychotes weddellii
CATCTTTATCCATTCATCTGTTGAAGGGCATCTCAGCTCTTTCCACAGTTTGGCTATTGCGGACATTGCTGCTATGAACATTGGGGTGCATATGGCTCTTCTTTTCACTACATCTGTGTCTTTGGGATAACTACCCAGGAGTGCAGTTGCTGGGTCATAGGGTAGCTCTATTTTTAACTTTTTGAGGAACCTCCACACTGTTTTCCAAAGTGGCTGTACCAACTTGCATTCCCACCAACAGTGTAAGAGGGTTCCCCTTTCTCCACAACCTCTCCAACATTTGTTGTTGCTTTCCCTGTTCATTTTTGTCATTCTAACTGGTGTAAGGTGGTATCTCAATGTGGTTTTGATTTGAATTTCCTTGATGGCTAATGATGATGAACATTTTTTCATGTGTCTGTTAGGCATTTGTATGTCTTCTTCAGAGAAGTGTCTTTTCATATCTTCTGCCCATTTTTTTTACTTGATTATTTGTTTTTTGAGTTTGAGAAGTTCTTTATAGATCTTGGATACCAGCCCTTTATCTGTAGTGTCATTTGCAAATATCTTCTCCCATTCTGTGAGTTGCCTATTTTTTAAATAAAAATATTCTGCTGGATATAGATATAGATTTCTAGATTTACAAACTATATTTCCTTTCAGTACTTTAAAGATGTCACTTCTCTGTTTTCTCACATTGATTCTGAAGGGAAATCTGTTGTCATCCTTGGTTTTGTTCCTCTCTGTGTAACATCTCTTTTTCCTCTGGCTGTTTTTAATGTTTTGTCTTTAGACTGGTCCTGAGAAATTTGTTTATGATGAGTGTTGGTGTGTTTTTCATCATGTTTCTTGTGCTTGGGATTTGTAGAGCTCCTTGGATCTGTGAGTTTTTACGTTTCATCAAATTTGAAAAATTTTGACCAGTATTTCAAGTATGTATTTATTTTGTTTGTTTTACCATCCACTCCTTTGGGGACTCTATTTGTGTAACAAGCTACTTGAAATATTTTTTTCCAATTTTCTTTGGAATATATTTTATTCTTTTAGGGCTGTTTTAGGTTTACAGAAAACTTCCACAGAAAGTACAGTGCTTTCCCCAAAGGGATACACTCCCTTTATCCACCCCGGCAGTCTCTCTCGTTATTAGCACGTTCCTTGGTGTTATGTGTTCGTTACAATTAAGGAGCCAGTATTTATACATTATTAGGAAGTAAAGCCCATAGTTTACTTGAACATTCCTTCTGTGCTGTGCAGTTCTATGAAGAATGTTCTGTATCCTCCATTAAGGTATCATCCAGAAGTTTCAGTGCTTAAAAATGTCATGGAACACTACATCAAAAACTAATGATGTACTGTTTGGTGAGTAAGATAACATAATAAAAGAAAAAAAAAATGTTCTGTGATCCACGTAGTCATCCTTCCTCTCCTCCACTGCCGTCCCTGGAAACCACTGATCTTTTTATTGTCTCTATATAGTTTTGCCCTTTCCAGAATGTCATAGAGTTGTAATCATACATTTTATAGCCTTTTCAGAGTGGCTTCTTTCACTTAATGATATGCATTGACAGTTCCTCCATGTGTTTTTCGAGGTTGCACAGCTTGTTTCTTTACATTGTTAAATAATACTCCATTGTATGGATATACCATAATTTGTTTATTGTTAAAGAAAAAATTATTCTGATGCTTGTTAAAACGTAAAGGAAGACTTTATTCAGGACTATTGCGAATAGGACTCATGACTATTCCACCAGGGGAGAGAAATTTTTCTCAACTCCAAATACAGCAAGGACAAGTGGGGATTTCTAGCCAAAGGGCAGAGTGAGGGGATTAGTGGATAGAAGATTACCCAGAGGAGACATAAAGGCTAAAGGCAGGACTGACTCACACATCAAAGTAAGATGAGGAACTTGATCAGATATCAGAGTGGCCAGATGTCAAAGAGAGGGGTGACTGAGTAGGAGTCTTACTAAAACTGGGCTGGGGGAGGACAGACAGAAGTTCAAGGTCAAAGACTAGTCAAGAAGAGGGCTCACAGGAGCCTGACAAAGGTTTCGGCAAGGAAAAAGTCTTTGTTATTACCCGCTCGCATACTGAAGGACATCTTTGTTGCTTCCAAGTTTTGGCAATTATGCATAAAGCTGCTATAAAAATTCGTATGTAGGTTTTTGTGTCCCCCACCTAGAAATTCAAGGCAGTGCACTGGGTCAGTCACAGGGCTCGCCTGCTTCTTCCAGCTTCTCAAGAATCACTTTCCTCTATCACCTGATGGCCAGTCTTGACAACAGTGGCTCTGTATGTCTTGTCTGCTTGTTGTTGTTTCAGAGAAAAGGGTAAATTCGACCCCTGCCACTCAACCTTGGCCATGAGCAGAAGTCCCAGTCGGATGCTATTAACCACAGTAAATGAAAGAAGAAAAATCACTAGAATTTTTTTTTGACTTGCCTAAGGTCATACTGCTGATTACTATCTGCTGGCGGCCAGGGGCAGTGCTGCTTCAAGTGGGCCGTCTGCATTCCAGTCCTTGGAACAGAAAGGCGAAGAGGGTACTTGACATGCACGTGCAAGGTGACCTAGCCTTGCTGATTCCTGAGACATGACGGATGAAAAATGCCACTGTTGCTGACACCCAGGCCTAAGTCCAAGTTGCTGAAAACTGTGAAGAATGACAATTTCCTGTACTGCCAAAGAACAGGTTATGAGGCCATTTTACCCACATTCCAGGAAAATCCCAACACCAATCAGAAGGGACCCGAGACACTTAAGAAGACCTGATACATAGGGCTACCCTGTGAGCCAGTCCTCCTCCTGCTCAAATCTGCACTCCAGGTGTCACCGGGTAGCGCGTCCCGGACACCCCCACCTGCCCTTCCGAGCCGGCGTCCAGTCCTATCCTAGCATCTACATGAAAAGGCTGAAACCAGATTTTCAAGCACCCAATCAAAAATCTAAAAGATTACAGTCATAATGCCTTCACAACAAGAAATAAAATTAAATAAGAAAATAAATTTCATGCGGGCGACATGACGGTCCATCTTGTAAGTTCCCAAGAACGCAGCAACCATGTGCTTGTTGGACGTGTACTCAGTAGGATTAGGGGGTCAGGAATACCAGCACATCAACAGCAAGAACATGCTCATGCAGAAGTGGAAGGTGGTAGAGCTGCCAGATGAGATGATACCATCTCCACCCCCTAAAACGTGCAGTGTCACACAAAAGTAATCAGTTTCATGACAAATTTCCAAAATGGCAGTTAAAACAGGGGTAGGCATTGAATTCCTTTATCTGACAGGAAACCTGAGAAAGAAATAGCGGATTAACGCATACAAGCATAGCTGTTTGAAGTTCCAGGTTTTTCGGTAAGTGACACTTTGTAGATTATAAACATGTTTCTATAACACATCATTAACTTTGCAGCCTGCCAAGTAAAAGGCACTCACTCTATCCTCCTGTTTGTCAGGTTTAGAGGTCTCTGTACAAATTTCATTTGCTTTATTTTAATTATTTGGGGTATCAACTTCTCATATCTCTTGATTAAAGCCAATCTTTCTCTTCCTTTCCTAAGTGTGCTCTTGCTTGGGTGCTGGAATTCATGAGCATGTCACGGAGATCAAAATATACTTGAGAAAATGACTAGCTAGCGGGATGAACCGTAGTCTGATGTTTGATTGCTTACATCAAAGAGATCATATGCAGGAATTCAGAGACATTTCATAATTTGCTCATGTTGTGAAGTCTTAAAGCAACACCTACTTGCTTGCTGCAGAAATTATTACAAAGCTCCCCCAGCTACCAGGTGCATAAGACAACAAAGTCACATTCTCTTTGCCCTGACATTATACTGTGTCAATCTACTGTAGTACTTGTAAAGGGAAGCTTAAAAAAATTTGAAACACTGTTTGCTAACTAGAGTCTAGCTGTGAGCTTGTTTTTCAGGGCTTTGTTAAATCTATAAAATGACACAGTATGTCCTGTATGTATACCTTTTTATGTCTATGAATCTCAGACTTACAAGAATGTAATTTTAAAAATATATAATATGTTGTTATAAAAGGGACACAACCAACTCAGGATTTTCTCTTTGGCAACATCCTAGCAACATGGGACACAGTCAAAAATGTTAAAATGATCCTCTTTTATTTCACAAGGAAGACAAGAATATTCGATTGATTCTGTTTCAGTTACATTACACCTTAATGCCAAGGTTTTATTCCACTTGAACTCTGTGTCCTCCTCCCGCCCCTTCTCCTCCCCACTCCCCCACTGCCTGCCTGTCTCTCTCTCTGACAAATAAATAAATAAAATCTTTTTAAAAAATCAAAATACAATACAATTGGGTTACAGTTTAATTCTTACCCACTTGCTATCACTAATTTTATGTCTTAGTTCTAGAGACATAAGGCATTTTGAAACCAAGTCAAGGGATGCTCGGGCATCTCAAAGAAGCCACCAGCACTGTCAGAATGAACTGACCATTGGGTTTTCATTAGTTCTCAGCTGATGGCCCCTGTTTGTCACCACCCACCCCCCACCCTGCCCCCCCAGCCCCAGCCCCTAGCAGGCATAGAGGGAAAAAAGCAGAGCAACTGAACTCACCAGCCTTGATGTGGACATCCTGACTTCTAATTTTCCCTGAAGGATTTTCAGCTGTGCAATAATAAGTATTATCATGGATTAAGGTACTAAAGCTTGAAGGAGGGAAGGGAAAAATTTGGAGAGTGCCGTTGGGGTGGACGTGGCGGATCCCGGGGACATCGTAGATCTCCTCGCCCGTTGCTAGGTACCATCTGAGAGACACAGGAGGGACGCCTGCAGCGGGGCAGGGCACCAGGGTCCCCGTGGTGCTCGCAAACACTACCTCTTGCAGAGATGCATTGACAAAGTAGAGGCTGGAGTGAAGGTCCTCACTGAAAACTACAAGAAGACAACACAAGAATTGGTCAGTAAGGTGCACATTCCAAACTTGTCCTTCAGTCAACCTGGCCTCACAAGGTTGTTTTGAGAAATAATCGCCAGGTTTGACTAAAATGAAATCATTCAAAATTTCTCAACTACTATGGACAGAGAGGCTGGTACTAGGGAATAAGCTACCATCCTCACTTCATACCTTGTACACAAACTGATAAGTTATCCCAGATCTTAACTTATAATAGATTACTTACCAGCCTGTTCCCCACACCCCATTCTGCCTCCACAGTACTGACCACTACTGGGATTTATGCTGTGTATTTTGTATTCATCTATTGTCTATCTCCCCATGAGAAAAATGTCATGATTTGTTCATGCTCTTACCCAGAGCTCAGCGCCTAACACCCGGCAGGTACTGGGTGAACAGAAGCTAAAGGAATGAATGACTAGGTCCAGTCACTAGGACCAAATTGCTCTGGTTGGGAGGTACACTGAGAGGTATTCTGAATGAAATTAGTCACAATTTTGAAAAATTAAAACCTACATTTATAGGTAAAACATTTTTAAAAAGCACAACCGTTTTTCTAAAAATAGTGTCCAATCAACGATGCATTTTTTTTTTATTGAAAAGGTGCAGTAATAATAGAGAACTTTGACAGAAGTATCACTCAATTCCACCAGCCCATGACAGTTTCTGTTCTGATTTTTATATTTCTTCTCCTGGTCCATCTGCCTACATGCTGTACCCATATGATTATTCTATGTCATAATGTGTATACATAAAATATGCAATTGTTACAGGCTGTGCTTCATTCTCTTAACATTATTTCATATACCAAATTCCATATTCCTGTACAGACCTTGCAAGTGAATAGTGGATGCACATTTTCCCTAATATGATTTTCTAAACTATTTTCTTGATCTTAGTTATTTAAATTGTTTCTGTTTTAATTGCTACAAATAAAATATCTACAAACCAGTTCACACATATTTGGCTTTTTAATTCACTGACTGTGTGCCCACATTGCACTCAGTAACAAATAGTCACAGAGTGTCATCTACGTGAACAAAGGAAACAACTTCTAGAATCCAAAATTTAACCAGATGTTCAAATGCCACAAAGACCTACTTCTCAGATGTTAGTGCTTATATATGACTTCCTAAAAACAGATGCTTGTCACATATTCACAAGAGAGAAAAGAAGCCCTCAATACTTGGAATTAATCTCATTGGGCAGAGATGCGAATACTAGTTAGGGAGCACCTATCATGTCCCAGGCCATGTTACGATACTCAAGCTGTTATTCTAGTCTTGTGAGTAGAAGAAGGCAGAAGAAGATGGGGAGATTCAGAGGGTTGTCACTTGACCAAGGATTCAGGGTTAGGAGGTCACAGACGCAGGATTCGGTCTTTCTGATGGAGATCTAATCTCATTATACAGCTGCCTTTACTCTATAAAGCCAATGCCCAGGAAAGCTGTGTTTATGCGATTCAGCATCCCCCAGATAGCTCCCCTGAACATCCCCCCACTTCCTCTTCCATCTCTCTCCTGGGCAGTGCCCACCAGCTTGCCCACCAGGGGGGCCAGTGCCAACTATCTCTGAGCGGGCAAACAGAGGGGATGCCATGTGTCAAAAGATGGTGAAGAAAAATCCACTTTATAAAAACGATAGATTTACTCCAAAAGACAGGCAGGGGTGTTCATCAAGTTGTAACTCTTTGATGGCTTTCTCTGCCAACCACAACTAAAGACTTTAGCAATGCTCCGTAAATCAGAATATGAAAATTATTGCTAACTAAGAAATTGGCTCAGATCGGAAGCACAGTTAATAGTTAAACATTACAGCTTTCAACTCAAATAAAAATGCTGATGGTGGCACCGTGATTTTACATTTGAGCTTTCTAGGAAACTGACATCACCCCAAACACATTGTTAGGAGTGAGGTAACTGTCACTCTTCGAGGCTAATTAATTCCACCCAGATCCTTTTTTGTTCCCCCCCACACACATGACTCTTCTGTCAACTGGATTTGGGTAATTCGAACTAAATAAAATTTAGTCATATTTGAATTCATTCTCTCGTCTCATAAAAGTAGCCTTGCTAAGAAGAGCAAGTCTTTGAAAATGTGAATGTATGTAAGAAATATTTCATATATAAATGTGAAATTATTTAAATGACTGTGAGAAAAATGCAAAATAAATGTTTAATCCTAGTAGTTAAGAAGATAAGTGACCCACAGGGGATTACTGTCACTTCTCCTTACATTTTTTAAAGGTATTTCCCATTAGTCTTCCTACTTCACACCACTGGGTTTAATAATGTAACATAAACTCATTCTCTAAGATACACATCATATGGCCACAGGCCAAGAGAAAACCCAAACTACATTCCAGCAGCTTCTGTTTCTTCCATCTAAGGGGCCATCCATCTGCTTAAATAATAGTACTTCATTTTATGGCATGCTGCATGCACTTTAAATACAGCAACATTTGCTCCCTCCAGTAAGGGCATGGGCAATCTCGCTGTGAATTACGTGTGTGTGTGAAATTTCCCTGAAACTAACTGCAGTTTAATAACAGAAAGCTAAACAAAACATTTGGCATAATCTTGCCACACAACTTGGCATATAAAATCCTGGGGTATGGACACTAAGGACGCTGAAGGAAGGGGCTTCAGAGGATTGTTCTTTCATCGGCAGATTTCTCCACGTTTTATATCGTTATAACAGATGGTATAAGCAGGGCTCCTGTGACAACATAAAGAAGAATGTTACACTAAAAAGAAGAATAAGTCTATATTGCTTTCTTTAAATTCTAGATCTGGCCAGGTGAAGAGACATGAAAGAAATGTTAGAGAAAGCAATGACACGATCGTTCCTTCATGTGAGAGTATTTATGGAGTACCTGCCCTACACCAGGCTTCAGGCAAGGGCCCAGGAATGAAAATTCACATGAGTCAGAATACTGATCTCAAGGAATTTTTGGTCTAGAGGGTGTCACGGTCAGTAAAGAGATCGACGACCCACGCTGAGGGTCATCGCAGAATTATTCACAAAATGCTACAGGAGAAGAAGAGAAACTACCCCAGGCTGAGGAAGATGAGGGGAACTCTCCAGAAGAGAAAAGGAAAGTAGATTCTAGGCAGAGGGCATAAAAATGTTAGGACACTTAGTCATCACAGACAGGAGACAGGCAAGAAGATACCGGATAACAGGAACTTCACGGCTGAACTAAGAGTGATGCACAATTTGGGAGCGGGCGCTTGAGGTTCTGTATACTCACTTATTCTTTTCACACTTGCTCATTACCTACTGATGACCTGGCACTGTGCTCAGGGCTGGGGACACACGAACAGCCAAGACTTGGAGAGTGATCTCAGGAAGCTTCCATTTCAGATGCTTATTATAAAGTCTAGATCATAAGTGGTATCAGATCTCATGCTGAAAAGCATGAGCTTAATTCTGCAGGCAACAGGAAGTCCCGTCCATAGGTATATACCCAAGAGAAATGAATATACAAATCCATTAAAAAACTTGTACACAAGAGTTAAAACGGCATCATTTATAATAGCCAGATGTGGGAATGACTGCAGTGTCCAACTGCAGAACGGATCAACAAAATCTGGTGTGTCCCTCCAGTGGAACTGTATTCAGCAGCAATGAGAAACAAAATACTGATGCATAATATAGACATGGATGACCCTTGATAACGTCATGACAAGTGAAAAAAGCGAATCACAAAAGGCCACACACTCTACGATTATGTAAATTCACATGAAATGTCCAGAAGAGACAACTCTGTAGGGACAGAAAGGAGTGGTTTCCTTAGAGCTGTGGGTGAGGGTGAGGGGCTGATAAGGTGGTAGCTAAGGGATGCAGAGTTTCTTTGTGAGGTGATTAAAATGGTCTAAACTTGACTGTGGTGAAGGTTGTACAGACCTGTAAATTTACTAAAAACCACTGAATTGTACAAATGGGTGCATTTTATTGTATGCAAATGATATCTTGATAAAACTGTTTTTAAAAAAATAGAGAATCAGTGAAAGCTTTGATGCAGAACAAATTGACGTTTTCCCAAATTGTAGTTTTAGAAAGTAAACACTGGATTTACAAGGAGTGGAGACTAGAGGCAGGAAGTCCGATTAGGCTGCTGTGGGCGTGGCCTCAGTGACCTGCCTGGTCATTGGTGGAGTGAAGGGAAGAGAAAGCCTAACTATATGAACATGTCTTATGTGATCCTGCCAGAATGTGTGGGCATTCATCGGAAGGAATGAGACTGAGGAAGAGGAAAGAAAGTCATTATGGTCAAATTCAATAGTTTGCATGCCTGGCTGCATCATTGTGCCGTGAGTGAAAATAGAGAATATCCAAGGCAGAGCTGGTTGGGCAGAGAAAACAACAATGTCAGATTCACTAAAGTTAAGGGGGCACTGCTTTGGGCCACCCACTAGTGATGTGGGAAGAGGGGTCTAAGACCCCAGAGAGAGATGCCACAATCAGGGAAACTGAAGCCCACCACTGGGTGAAATGTACCAAAGAGAGTGTAAAGAACAAGAAGACACAAAAACCAGAGATGGGGTGGGTGGGGGACTGGGTGAAATAGGTGAAGGGGATTAAGAGTCCATCTATCTTGATGAGCCCTGAGTAACATACGGAAGTGTTGAATCACTATATTGTACACCTGAAAATAATATAACACTGTACATTAACTACGCTGGAATTAAAATTTGAAAAATAAAATAAAAGTTAAAAAAAAAAAAAGACAGAGATATGGGGTGCCTGGGTGGTTCAGTTAAGTGTCTGCCTTCCACTCAGGTCATGATCCCAGAATCCTGGGATCGAGCCCCACACTGGGTTCCCTGCTAAGCGGGGAATCTGCTTCTCCCTTTTCCTCTGCCCTTCCCCCCTGCTTGTGCTTGCTCTCGCTCTCTGTCTCTCTCAAATAAATAAATAAAAATCTTTAAAAAAAAAAAACAGAGATGGATCCTCAGGAATACTTAATATATAAAAGGTGAGCAAAGTTTATCTGACCAAGGACTGGCACCCCAATCCATAATGGAATCCTACAATAGAATCAATAAGAAAATCAATAAGAAAAAGAGAATCTGATTTAAAAAAATGTACAAAAACCATTATACAAGTAGCCAATATGCACATGAAAAAATACTGAATGTAACTAGTCATCAGAAAAGTCAAATTAAAAGCATGAGGAGGGGTGCCTGGGTGGCTCAGTTAAGCATCTGCCTTTGACTCAGGTCATGATCCCAGGGTCCTGGGATCGAGCCCTGTGTTGGGCTCCCTGCTCAGTGGAGAATCTGTTTCTCCCTCTCCCTCTGCCTCTCCACCCCTCCAGCTTGTGCTTGCTCTCTCGCTCTCTCTCTCTCAAATAAAATCTTAAAAAAAAAAAAAAAAAACAGAAGGAGTTACCACTGGTGTGTCCATCCAGCGGAACTGTATTCAGCAGCAATGAGAAACGAAATACTGATGCATAATATAGACACAGATGACCCTTGATAACATCACGACAAGTGAAAAAAGCCACTGAATGATTAAAGTGGAAAAGACAGAATATACGAGTGTCTCAAGGATATGGAACAAAAGGAACCTCATTCACTGCAGGTGGGAGTATAAACTGATAAAATCAGTGTGGAAAACTGTTCACCAGTATCTACTAAAGTGGAACATATGCATATTTAATGACTCAACAATTCACCTGCTAGGTATTTATCCAACAGAAATGTATGCATACACTCACCAAAAACCACACACTGGAATATTCATAGCAGTCCTGTTTGTAAAAGTCCCCAACTGGAAATCACTCAAATATCCATCAGTAGTAAATAGTATGATATATTTGTACACTGCATCACTATATAACAGTAGGAATGAATAATCTATATTACAAAAAATATATAAATCTTACAACCACAATGTTGAAGCAAACAAACAGACACAACAAGAGTAAATAATGTATTATTCCATTTATGTCAGGCATAAAAATAGAAAACACTAATTGATGATGTTGAGAATCACAGGTTGGGGGGCACAGAGAATGAAAAGTCATAGGGGCATCCAGGCTGCTAGCTGTGTTCATTTTCTTGATCTGGGTGCTGCGTACACTGAAGTGCTAAGCTAATGAAAATTTCACTGAGCTATGCACTATGATATGTACACTTTTATGTACATATTCTATACTTCAATTAAGAAGTTAAATATTTTAAATAAATGGAAAAATAAAAATCCATCATGAAGATTGAGAGGAAATTATGAAATCAGAAGCCCAAATCCAAGAGAGAATGATGCCTTAGAAAGAAAAGGATAGCATTTGGGGAAGTCAACCAGTGGTTTTCAACAGTGTCAATTGCTTCGAAGAGATCAGAAAACATGAGAACCAAAACAGACCATTCGATCTGCAAATTGGGTATATTCATTTCGAATGGAAATGCCATTTAGGACTAAGATACTTTTATTGATTTTATAAGAATATGTGAGTGGATGTGCTTAGTAAAATGTACTGCTTCTGTAAAGGCCTTCCAAAATGAAAAGGGATATAACTTCGCCTTTGGTAAACATTATCTAGAAAGCAAAACCTTTCGCTGATTCAGAGACTCCAAAATGTTTTTATGTTTGAATAAATGCTTTGAAATTTAGTGTCATTTTGATCAGATGATCTGAAAGCAGATAAATGAATGGTCTCATAATGACTTGGAAAGCATTCCAAACTTCTATAAAATAATTCTACAGCAGGCTATAAAAACATGCCCATATGTTATGCATTTAACTCTAATATATTTCAATTAATCTATCTATTCCCCAGCACTGAAGCAATGGTGCAACTACTCTTATGAATAAGAACTGGATAAAACTTCACAGTGGCATAAAACTTTGAAATATGAAATTCTGTTTCTGGCCATGATAAAACAAAACAAACAAAAAGCCAGGAACTGGATTTATCCTTCCACAAGTAAACATGTCAGGTAATACAGAACAGTAAGCCATGAAAAGAAGGGGACAAATGAACTGGGCCCTGTAAGTGCCCAGCCTACTGTCCAGAGAGAGTTCCCAAATCCTTTCAAAAGGAGGAAACCTCAGTAGAACTTGGTGGAATTTCTGAGCTGAGAAAACCAAATGTGAGGTGTGGGGAAGCCAAGATTGCTAGATGTACAAAGCAGAGAGAAGGAAGTTGCACAGACTTCCTCCAGGGAGCTCCAGAGACCCAAAGAAGAATCTCTTCCATGAGTCTTTAGCTGTGTATGGATATTTGCATGTATGTGAGGAAACTGCTGGATAAGAAACACCAGAAAGGAGCAGGTGGAAAATCCCTGAAACTCCCATGGAGAAGAGACTGATTCATACTCTGGCTAGCCAGAGTGGAAAGAACTAATGCTTAGGTATTAGCTAGAGTACTCTGAAGTGTATCAGTACAACACTGAGGGCCAAATGGACCATAACAAAGCCTAAAAGTGATCCCAGAATGGATCTCAGAAGGAATGGAATTGATTCCAAGTAACTTAACTGCCCAGAAAAACACATTTTAATACTAGTTAATGGAAAAGAACAAAATCTAATAATCAATAATGTAATATTTGCAATGTCTGGTATTCAATAAAAAAATGGACACAAGCAGGAAAATATGATCTATCATCAGGAACAAATTCATTCATAGAAACAGAATGAGAGATGATAGAATTCACAGGCATGGACCCTAAGTAGCTATTATAAATAATCTCCCAATATCTTCAAGATAGCAGAGAAAAGCAAAGCCATATTGACAAAAGAAATGGAGACCATACAAATAGCCAAGATGGAAAGTCTTGAGATTAAAAATTCAATATATGAAATGAAAACATGAAAATGAAATTAACAGCAGATTAGATGTTGCAGAAGAAAACATCAGTGAACCAGAAGATGGAGCAGGAGAAACTACACAAATTAAAAAACAAAAAAAAAAGGTCTGAAGACAAAAAACAAAAAATTAGTGAGGCGCCTGGGTGGCTCAGTCGGTTAAGCGTCTGACTTGTGACTTCAGCTCAGGTCCTGATCTCAGGGTTGTGAGATCCAGCCCCACGTCAGGTTCCATGCTCAGCTGGGAGGCTCCTTGAGATTCTCTCTCCTTTTGCCGCTCCCCCCACTCATTCACGTGTGTGCACGTGTGCTCTTTCTCTCTCAAATAAATAAATCTTAAAAAATATTAGTGAGATGGAATAAAATAAAAAAAAATATTAGTGAGATGGGGGGCTATCTCACATGACCTAATATATGTATAATTGGAGTTCCAGGAGGAGAAAGTGAGACAGAAAATTTTTAACATCCAAAATTTTCAACATTTAATGAGTACTGGAACTCCAAATATCCCATAAATTCAATAAACACTGAACAGAAGAAACATGAAAAAAAATCCCACCATGATACATCATATTTACATTTCTGAAGGCCGATGATAAAGAGAAAAATCTTAAAGGCAGCCAGATTTGTAAGTAAAATACACACTACAGACAGAGAAATACAGATAAGAATGATGGCTGATTTCTCAGAAACAATGCAAACCGGAAGACAGTGGAGAAAAAAATAAGCATTATTTAAAAAGAATAAAGAAAAAAACTCCTGCCATCTAAAATTCTATAAATAGCCAAAAAATACTTTCATAATGAAGGTGAAATAATAATGGCTTTTCACAGATCCATAAGTTAAGAGAACTCAGTGACAGTAGACAAGCACTATAAGAAATGTTAAAGGAAGTCTTCGGAGCAGAAGGAAAATACCAGATAGAGATCCATGACCTCACAAAAGAAATGAAGAGTGCCAAAAGATGGTATGTATATAAGTAAATATAAAAAATGTATTTCCTCATTTAAAAATATCATCAAAAGACAATTTACTGTTAATAGCAAAAATGATAGTAATGTATTGGGGGGTTTATAACATATGTAGAGATAAAATGAATGACAGTATTAGCACAAAGGCCGGCGGGAGGAGGGAAACAACAATCTACTGCTATAAATTTCGTCTACTATACATTAAGTGCTATAATATAATTTGAAAGTAGGCCATGTTAATTTAAGGATGTCTATTATAAACCCTAAAGCAATCACTTAAAAAAAAAAAACAAAAGGTAAATCAAACAGAACTTAGGTATTAACCCATTAGGTAGATAAAATTGATCATTAAAAAAATACTCCACTAATCCAAAAGGAGACAAGAAAAGAAAAAAACAACAGAAAATAGGTGGAATAAATAGGAAGCAAGTATAAAGATGGTAGATTTAAATCTAAACAACTGATGTTCACATCACATATAAATGGCTGAACATGACAATTAAAAGGCAGAAATTGTCAGATTAGGTGAAAAATCAAAACCTAACCATAGTTATCTAGGAGAAATTCATTTTAAAATATAAAAAACAGGTAAATTAAAAGTAAAAGGATAAAAAAAATCCCAAGCTAACAGTACTCAAAAAAAACAAAACAAAACAAAAAACTGGAACAACAGGTTTTAGCAAGGATGCAGAGAAAGTGGACCCCTCGTGCACTGTTGGTGGGAATGCAAGCTGGGGCAGCCACTCTGGAAAACAGTATAGAGGTTCCTCAGAAAGTTGAAAATATAGCTACCGTTCGAACCAGCAATTGCACTACTGGGTATTTACCCCAAAGATACAAATGTAGTGATCCGAACGGGTACGTGTACCCCAATGTTTATAGCAGCAATGTCCACAATAGCCAAACCGTGGAAAGAGCCAAGATGTCCATCGACAGATGAATGGATAAAGATGTGGCGTATATATACAATGGAATATTATGCAGCCATCAAAAGGAATGAAATCTTGCCATTTGCAATGACGTGGATGGAACTGGAGGGTATTATGCTGAGCGAAATAAGTCAATCAGAGAAAGACATGTATCATATGATCTCACTGATATGAGGAATTCTTAATCTCAGGAAACAAACTGAGGGTTGCTGGAGTGGTGGGGGGTGGGAGAGCTGGGGTGGCTGGGTGATAGACGTTGGGGAGGGTATGTGCTATGGTGAGTGTCGTGAATTGTGTAAGACTGATGAATCA
>NW_028044332.1:0-9429 GCF_054177405.1 Leptonychotes weddellii
GAGGATGGGTTAGCCTGGTGATGGGTATTAAAGAGGACACGTTCTGCATGGAGCATTGGGTGTTATATGCAAACAATGAATCATGGAACACTACATCAAAAACTAATGATGTATGGTGATTAACATAACATAATAAAAAAAATAGAAAAAAAAAAGATTAATTAGCTATGTAAAGTTGGGCAAGTGACTTCAACCCCCTGAGTCTTCAATTTTACCTATAAAATTGGAGAGTTTTTCTTGATTATTCTCAAATTATTTTCGGCAATAATTTCACATTTGCATTATTTACTCAGAGAGATATACAAAAATGACCTGGCCTTTCCTTCTTATAATATAAATTCAACTTTAAAATCTATAGATTTTTTTTATCCTTGCATAAAATTATGAGTAAAATAAGGACTCTATGGCATCTGTGAAATGAGTAAATAATCAGTAATTGCTATATAATTTCCAGAGAGTAATTATTTCTAATTCAGATAATCAGAGGAGGCTTCACAGAGGAAATCTGGAAGGAGTCAGTCAGAAACAAAATAAGGAAGAAGAAAGGGAAAAGAAATAGCATTGCCAAAATCCTATACTCCAAGATGCCCTCCATAGTTCTGACACATTAAATGGACATGTATTAAGCATCTTTAGGAACTGATTCCTCTGCTATTAAAATGCTTAATTGGGATTGACAAAATTTGAAGCAAAAAGCTATTGTGAATTGTGAGTGAAAATTGATATACTGCAAAGCAAACTGGTGTATATTTCAATAATTTAATGAAATTGAAAGAGCTACTTTATCTATATAGCAACACTACATAGTCATGGGAATGAAGACATAAGTTCTGTATATGAATTTATTAAAAGATAAAATACAGATGCATTTATTCCCATTTGTTATCTTCTATATATGTTATGCAATCCAATCCAAATGTATATCCATTGCCTGTTAATGACCCCATCACTAAGGTAGGTTCTAAGAAACATTTTATGTGCCTCAAGGAGCCAACAGTAAGGTAAACATAATGTGTGTCATGTCACAAAAGGTAAATAGGGGATTGATATGGAAATACTTTTGAATGCATAAACAGATCAAATAATGGGACAGATATTTTTTAGGACTTTTGAAAGTAGCATTTCTATATAGACTATTTTGGTTCCCATGGACTTCTTTATCTAGGTGATTTTATGTAAGTACACATGTAACTAAGTCATTTGTTTCTCCTTTATTTGAGATATCCAATCCAAACCAATGAGAGAATTAGAATAATGCTTACCAAGTTAGAAATGCTAGAAATAAAACTACTTCTGAATAATTTTGTCTCCTCATTTATAGGATTATTTTACTTTTCACTCTACATTAAGCCACACACACTTACTGGAAGTGAATCCTCTGCTATTAAAATGCTTAATTGTTTCCTATTAACAGTAATGATAGAAATTCCTTTCCTGTGTAAGAGATTTTTTCCCTATCACAAATAACCCTAAAATAGAATGTATAAATTACCATTCCTATTGTGCATCTAAAGTTTAGAAAAAGTATGCAAGAGCTTCTTGATGGAAGAGTGAAATATATAAGAATAGAAAACTCTTAGTTTTATTTACTTATACTTCAGCTTGTGCAAATTCCACCTCAATGAACTGTGATTATGTTTACTTGTGTGGGATGCTTTATCTACAAATGCAACATGAGCAGAGGAGTGATCACTGTATATTTAGAGGCTGGGAATATTGTTTCCACAAAATACTGAGAAAAAGACAAAACACAAGTTTCATATCTTTCCAAAATCTACTGGTAAATTCACATTTGAACCTCCTTCTGATAAAAGAAGTCCATAAATTCTGTTTCTCAATAGGGTGAGAATCAGGAAATTAAATAGTGTCCCTGTCATTCTGCATTGATAATGCAATACTTTCTATGGATGTGATAAGAAAAAGAACTGCTTCACCTCCTTAAAAAATGAGATAATGAAACATACACTATAACATATGAGAAAGAAATGATCTTCCAAGAGAGAAAACAGTACAAAGATACAACTGTAACTGTCAGCATTAGACATGCCAGTGTCTTGCTTCTCAGCTAGCTGGTAATCCAAAAGTTCTATTACAGGAATGAAAGAAAAAGAACAAAAATTCATAATATCGCCATATAAATATAAGTAAAATAAATCCACTCAATTAGTTAGCATGTATTTGGAAAGCAATGCTGAAGAAGTACATTTTTTCCTAATATTTATTACTGTAAAACATTTTTAATACATATTTCCCAAACACTGAAACCATAAAACCAAATCATTTACAATGTAATTAGGTAGAAAGAAAATCTCTTTTCTTAGAGGAGCCAACCAAATAGAGTACCCTTGAACAATTTATAAAAAGTAACTAGGGAATCAAATAGCTTCATCACACACACACACACACAAAATACAAGTCCTTCCCTCTGCTAAGCTGAAGGCTGTAGAGGATATTATTTTGTTGATTTCTGAATGTATTTTATATGTAAAATGACACAAAAATGTTAAGTATATAGATTAAGTCTGTGAAATTATACTGAATGCATATGCATTTTTTCTTTAGTGTATTATTCTTTCTCAAAATCTGTAGAAGTATAATATTTACTGGTCAGCATAATTTCCCTCCATTTACAAATATCAGCAGGCCAGAAATTCTGAGAAAAACAATGAATCTAATTGTTACAACCTAGAGACAGATATATAGAGAGAAATAAATTATTTTTTAGACTCCAAAGTTAGTTACAAATTGTTGTTTGGGTACAATTAAATGAAATGGCATTGACTTTCTACACAGAGTTTACAAGTGTAATTGGGCATATGCAGAAGTTTACTATTGTTTTTCTGTTTGTAAGTACTGTACTGATGCATTTATATAAGCAACTGGAGCCCTGAGACATGATCACCTGCCACAAAATTTTAACTGCTCTTTAAAAACCCTAAACTATCTGTTCAAATCTAACTAGTTGGTGGTATAACATGAAGAAATTATACTACCAGCTGCTGCAAGAACTCTTCAATGTCAAGTTCAAACAATTACACTCTGGGTTCTATTTTCCAAGTAAAAGTGAAATAAGTAAAATATATAAGCAATCAGAAATGTTTTCCAGTCCTATGATTAAAAGACATTTAAACACCATCAGTAACTATTATAAACGTCTTCCTTATGTGTCTTATCATTTTACATTTAAAATTGAATTCAGGTAAATAGCTGACCATCAGTCTGTGAATCCAACCCAACCCAAATGTAGTCTACTTCTACAGATATGAATATATATTTGTTTAAACACTTTTAACCATTTCCAAGTACTACATACTACATTTGCAGCATCTTGTAAAGCAAATTTTATGTCTTGGTAATTGTAATCAAATATTTCTTTAAGTTACAAAATCATGCAATGAATATCTCCTTTAGAGGACAATACATACTTGAGCAGAAACTTTTATCTTCTACAATGTGTTGTTATATAACATTACAGAAATTATACCATTTTCCTGAGAAAATAATCCAATAATGTTTGTTAGAAATAACGGTTTCAAATTTTGACAATAAATTAGTAGATTAACACATCCCTCTACAGTACAGATACCTCATGTACTATACATCATGTTTTATAAACAAACAAAAATAAACTACTTTTCTTGGTAAAATTCCTTAATGAAATGAAGAGTAAATTAATCTTCTTCCAAATATGTCACGATTGTGGTATTATATATCATAAACACTGATTAATAAATCCCAGGAAAGTATCAAGAACAGGATAGATATAACATAAAAAATAGTAATATGTTCCAGTTTCAAGTTATCAATATGAGACTATATCACAAAAAATATCTTACAGCATATGGACATTTAAAATTTAGTTTTCCTTGGTGACATACCATGAAAATAGATTTTGTTTTTATTGCTTGTCAACAACCTGGATTGTTATATTTAACTTTCTTTTCTCTGACCACATGGAAAATTCTGTCCTTATTTTAACACAATGTTTTTGTGGCTAATAATATAAAGTTAGAGGCCAGAAAAAAATCATATTACTAAATTGTGTATATATGCATATATATATTTTTGTTCCAATATGATATAAAGGGATATACTAAAATATATACATAAAAAATTGTTAAAACACTTTTTTAAAAAGATTTCATTTATTTATTTGACAGAGAAAGAGAGAGCATGCACAAACAGGGGAAGCAGCAGAGGGAGAGGGAGAAGCAGGCTCCCCACCAAGCAGGTAGCCCTATGTGGGGCTCGATCCCAGGACCCTGGGATCATGACCTGATCTGAAGGCAGACACTTAACCAACTGAGCCACCCAGGTGCCCCATTTTAAAACACTTTTAATAAGAAAAAAAGAGAGTTAAGGAAATTACATTGTTAGAAATTAGATAAAAATTTTGAGTCATAGTTTACCAGATTGAAGAGTACCATCTATTAGGGATATTGGTGCTCTTTTTCGGACACTACCTGCTTTAGATATAATCTCAATTAGTTTATATTACTGTTAAATTATTTTGTATTTCTGGATATCAATAGGTAGAATATAGAACATGTGATTTTAAATGGCTTATAAAACAGTTTGATTAAAGATATTGCTAAATGAAAATCTATAACAAATGTGATTCATGATAGACAAATTAAAATGTCATTAAATAAGGTAGAATAGAAAATATAGGAGATGTAATAGAGAGCTGAATATATGTTATTTAAGCAAAAAATTGATTAAAAATGAGAGAAGTTAATGTAAGTGTTGGTGAGAGAAACACTCTGAATGTAAGAAAAAAGTAAAATGTATACAAAAGTAAAAAATAGGGACCTGAATCTAATTTGATAGACAATACCCATAAAATCAGTAGTTCCTGGATTATTTTAATTCCTTCTTTAATTATTTTGATCCTCACAGTAATTTCTGAAAATAGAAAAGACAGGTATTATTTTTCTACTTTATAGTTAAGAAAACTGTAGCTTATAGATTTTATTCACAATGGCAACAGATATGACTACTTCAGCATCTCAGTCCTGATCAAAATAAGACAATTTAATGAAAGAGTTGCCATTATTTTATTTTATTTTTTTTTAAAGATTTTATTTATTTATTTGACAGAGAGATAGACAGAAGAGCACAAGCAGAGGGAGTGGCAGAGGGAGAGGGAGAAGCAGGCTCTGCACTGAGCAGGGAACCCGATGCGGGACTCCATCCCAGGACCCTGAGATCATGACCTGAGCCGAAGGCAGACGCTTAGCCATCTAAGCCACCCAGGCGCCCAAGAGTTGCCATTATTTTAGATTACGTATGCATTTTACATCTGGTGCAAGTTGTCACTCTCTGGATATAGCAGAACAGGAGATTTCAGGAGGTTTTAAGGGTGAAGCAAGATCTTACGCTGTAACACACACACATACACACACACACACAGGATTTTGCACATTTAAATAATTTCTTTCAGTGTCCCAAATTTAAAATGCAATTATAAACCATTTAAAAGAGTATTATGGGGCGACTGGGTGGCTCAGTTGGTTAAGCGACTGCCTTCGGCTCAGGTCATGATCCTGGAGTCCAGGGATCGAGTCCCACATCAGGCTCCCTGCTCAGCAGGGAGTCTGCTTCTCCCTCTGACCCTCCTCCCTCTCATGCTCTCTGTCTCTCATTCTCTCTCTTGCAAATAAATAAAATCTTAAAAAAAATAAAATAAAAAAATAAAATAATAAAAGAGTATTGTATTTTATTCATCAATAACTTGTTGAATTACTTATGGGTGTTTATAATATAAATTTATTTCCATAATTGTTTTAAATGCTCAGAATATTGTGGAGTTGTGAAAATTCCTTTGGACCTTAAACTTTTCTCTCTCTGCCTTTAGAAAAGGTTTTAAATTTCAACAAGTTTCTTTTCAAAAATTCAAAGGTGAAATTTTGCTTTTGATCAAAATCCAAAGAGTGGAATGATCACTGAAACATAATCTATGTAAGAAATTTCCTTCAATGCTGAGGAAACCCACAAATATTCTTTCTTCCCATAATCAAATAGTAATTTAAATAGTGAGAGAATTATACAAGAAACTAGGTTTTATATAGCACAAATAATTCTCTAACGGAAAAGATTTATGAAAGCCAACCTAGGCTTTGCAATATGATGTTATACAATGCTACTTTTAAATTTCTAAGACAAAGATAGGAGGTAAATAGGAGGAAAAGGACAGAATCTGTGAAATAAGAAGCTGACTTTAAGTTTTAACTAACTAGCTGTTTTAATAGGACCAAGGTATATAGCCTTTCTCAAACTTCAATGGAGGAAGTCTGTGGTTTCTAAACTGTGTGTCTTGGAAACTGTTCCATGACAGTACTACATTGTTACTAATAAAGATGTGAGGAAAGTCAGTCAGAGAGCCCCATAAGCAGCTTATCCCCAATTTAAAAAAATAGGGGCACCTGGGTGGCTCAGTTGTTAAGCGTCTGCCTTCGGCTCAGGTCATGATCCCAGGGTCCTGAGATCGAGCCCCGCATTGGGCTCCCTGATCCACAGGAAGCCTGCTTCTCCCTCTCCCACTCCCCCTGCTTGTGTTCCCTCTCTTGCTGTGTCTCTGTCAAATAAATAAATAAAATCTTTAAAATATATATATATATTTATATTTATTTATACTCATGACATACATATCTTTCATTTTAAAATATATTTTTTCATTTTAAAATATTTAATATCATTTTATTATGTAAATAAAATAATACTTGAGCATGTAATGTATACTGATCTTCAATTTACCCCTTATGCCATTATAGC
Organism: Leptonychotes weddellii; assembly: GCF_054177405.1. NCBI lineage: Eukaryota > Metazoa > Chordata > Mammalia > Carnivora > Phocidae > Leptonychotes > Leptonychotes weddellii. The sequence continues at coordinate 6,775 of NW_028044332.1, forward strand.
ATTGCCAATATCACTTGTACTTTTCTAGATGAGAAAAATGAGGCCAAAAGGGATTAAACTGTCCAAGGTCACAAATCTAGGAATTGGTTGATCTGAAATTAAAGTGTAGTTCTGTATTACTCCAGCTACAATACTTTTTGTATTCCCAGCTATCCTATTCACCAATGACCTTTACTTGTATCCATTTATTCTATACGAAGGTCCTTGGAGACCCTCAAGTGTTCCTGAAATAAGTGTGAAAGAGCATTTTTGTATTAATATATTTCATCTTTATTGAAAGGTTGTCTATATATAAAATATAAATATTACACCAAATTATATTATAATACATGATTATTATGAAATAACAATACTACTAGTAAATGAAAGACTAATAATGAACATTTTCATGTTGGGGGACCATTTACTTTTCCCTTCTTATGAAAAGGGTTTTCCTCCATTTCTTTTTGCAAAGCTTTCTTTTTCTTCTTGTGGCTTTCCTGAGTGCTTTTTCTCCCCAAGCAAGGACACCTGGGAATGATCCATGATAAATCAATCAAACACTGTGGGCTAGCCACTGCTTCTTTGGGCCTTTCTGACTCATTCCAAGAAATGTTTGTTTTACTTAAATTATCTAGAGTAGATTTCTGTTGGTTGCTTACAAAAACCATTAATGATACAAGTATAAAATATACATTCTGCACATAAAATAGCTTAATGATATTACACACACACACAACACACTATTTGCTTATGTTGGGTTTAAAGTTAGAAATGTCATCAAAAAATGGTACCAAGGGGCGCCTGGGTAGCTCAGCCAGTTAAGCATCTGACTCTTGGTCATGATCTCATGGGTCGTAAGATCCAGGCTTGTGTCCAGCTCCATGCTCAGCAGGTAGTCTGCTTGGAGATTCTCCCCCCTCTGCTTCTTCCCCCAATGCTCTCTCTCTCTCTCTCTCAATTAAATAAATAAATCTTTACATTTTAAAAAAATGGTAGCAAATGCTTATATATATATATATTTTAAACTTTGTATCCTTCAACATGAAGTAATCCAAAAGTTTTACTTTTTTTTTTTTTTTTTATTGAGAGGTATCTGTCAATGGCATATTGAAGTCTACATTCCAATGATTCTTCTCTTTGGGACCTTTGAACTTGTTGCTGCTTCTGTTTTAAATACTCTGCCCTCAATATCTGTCTTCCTCTTCCATCAAGTTCCTAATGAAATGTCTTCTTATTAAAGTGATCTTTCAGATCACACTTCATTAAGTAACACCACTGTCAGTATCTTCTTGCATCCTTTATTTTTCCTCATAGCTCCTATTTACTATCTGCTATATATTTAATTTTTGTTTATTTGTCTCCTCAAACCACACATTGGAATGAAAATCACAAGAACAATGACATGCTTTGTTCACCAGTACTAGAACATTACTGTTACAGGATATATTTCAATAATTGTTCAATATATAAATGAATGCCTCATTACTGACTATCCATCTTGAATATACGAAAGGTAGTGTGGATTTCTTTAAAACAAAAATAATATTAGAGAAGGTTAACACTCCATCAAAATTTGGATTTGTGCCTATATAACATCAAATAACTCATTTCCCTTACAAGTGACCTATTGCTGGGGAACCTGAGTGGCTCAGGTTCTCTCTCTCATCTGCCTTCTGCTCAGTCATGATCCCAGGGTCCCAGGATCAAGCCCCATGTCAGCCTCCCTGTTCAGCGGGGAGCCTGCTTGTACACCCCACTTGTACTCTCTGTTGCTATCTCTGTTTCTCTCAAATAAATAAATAAAATATTTTAAAAAGTGACCTATTGCTATACAAGATTAAGAAATTTTGATGATTGGGGCGCCTGGGTGGCTCAGTTGGTTAAGCGACTGCCTTCGGCTTGGGTCATGATCCTGGAGTCCCGGGATCGAGTCCCGCATCACGCTCCCTGCTCAGCGGGGAGTCTGCTTCTCCCTCTGACCCTCCCCCCACCATGCTCTCTCTCTCTCATTCTGTCTCAAATAAATAAATAAAATCTTAAAAAAAAAAATGCAGGGACGCCTGGGTGGCTCAGTCGGTTAAGCGACAGCCTTCGGCTCGGGTCATGATCCTGGAGTCCCGGGATCAAGTCCCGGGTCGGGCTCCCTGCTCGGCAGGGAGTCTGCTTCTCCCTCTGACCCTCCCCCCTCTCATGTACTCTCTCTCATTCTCTCTCTCTCAAATAAATAAATAAAATCTTTAAAAAAAAAAATTAAAAAAAAGTAATTTTGATGTTATATGCCTTACAATGTTGGAGCTGATCTGTAACTCAATTCAAAGGTGAAAATTGAAATACTCATTGCCTAAGTCAAGATTATTTTCTGAAAGGGGGGCGGAGCAAGATGGCAGAGGAGTAGGAGACCTGGATTTCGTCTCCTCTCAGGAATTCAGCTGGATAGGGATCAAACCATTCTGAACACCTACAAACTCAACAGCAGATTGAAGAAAAGAAGAGCAACAACTCTCTCATCAGAAAAGCGACCACTTTCTGGAAGGTAGGACGTGCGGAGAAGTGAATCCGAGGCGATATTCGGGAGGATAGACGGCGGGGGAGGGGCCTCCGTCGGCCGCTTCTGGCAAGTGATAGAACCACGGAGCACAAAATCGGAACTTTTAAAAGTCTGCTCCGCTGAGG
>NW_028044333.1:0-442 GCF_054177405.1 Leptonychotes weddellii
ATGATTTGACATATAATGTATTATTTGTTTCAGAGGTACAGGTCTGTGATTCAACAGTCTTTACACAATTCACAGTGCTCACCATAGCCCATTTCTTGATTGGATCATTTGTTCTTTGGGTGTTGAGTTTATTAAGTTCTTTATAGATTTTGGATACCAGCCCTTTATCTGATATGTCATTTGCAAATATCTTCTCCCACTCTGTCGATTGTCTTTTGGTTTTGTTGACTGTTTCTTTTGCTGTGCAAAGGTTTTTATCTTGATGAAGTCCCAATAGTTCAGAAGACAAGAACAGACATTTTTCCAAAGAAGACATCCAAATGGCCAACAGACACATGAAAAAGTGCTCAATATCGCTCAGCATCAGGGAAATCCAAATCAAAACCTCAATGAGATACCACCTCACACCAGTCAGAATGGCTAAAATTAACAAGTCAGGAAA
>NW_028044334.1:0-442 GCF_054177405.1 Leptonychotes weddellii
CCATTCAAAACATGTCTGTGACCTCACCTGTACTCACAGCCTACAGGACAAAGAACCTACACTCCTTAGTCTGGTTTAAAAGTCTCCTTTATGATCTAGTTCCCACTTTGCCCCAAATGCCCATTAATGGAGCACTTAGTATGGGCAGACCTCCCCGTGGGTGCTGGGCACCCAAGAGGCGAACAAAGCGGGGAAATGTTTGCTTTCTGCAGATGACCTTCTATGTGGGGTTTCTCAAGCTTTTTACATTATTGCCCCTCTAAAGGAGAAAAGTGGGATTAGCTTCCAATTTAATTCCAACCTGATTACATTTAATTTCTCCCTAACAATAGAAATTAAATACTGAGGAATAAGATTTTGTCTAGGAGTGCTGATTTTGGAGGGCCACAAGTCTTTGTAATATCCAAGGTGTTCTGCCACCCAAGAATTCATTTTTGGCCCC
>NW_028044335.1:0-442 GCF_054177405.1 Leptonychotes weddellii
CCTGGGCTCCGCCTCTGCAGCCGGCTTCCCTGCTCCGATACCTGGGAGCTCTGCTGCACTCAGGCACCCCCGGTCTTTCTGTGACCCCAAGGGTCCTGAGACCACACTGTCCCGGAGGGTTCCACCCCCCGCTTAGCCACCGGAGTGACGTCCCTCAGCGGAGCAGACTTTTAAAAGTTCCAATTTTGTGCTCCGTGGTTCTATCACTTGCCAGAAGCGGCCAACGGAGGCCCCTCCCCCGCTGTCTATCCTCCCGAATATCGCCTCGGATTCACTTCTCCGCACGTCCTACCTTCCAGAAAGTGGTCGCTTTTCTGTTCAGAGAGTTGTTGCTATTCCTTTCTTCGATCTCCTGTTGAGTTTGTAGGTGTTCAGAATGGTTTGATCCCTATCCAGCTGAATTCCTGAGAGGAGATGAAATCCAGGTCTCCTACTCCTCCGC
>NW_028044336.1:0-442 GCF_054177405.1 Leptonychotes weddellii
AAGTGGTGTGTATAAGGTAAATGATGATTTTAGGAGGAAAAAAAAAGAGACACGGGACACAGGAAAAAAGGTGGTGGTATATATGTAGAAATCATGTATAAATAAAAATAAAGCAATTTTTTATCGTCATCTTAATGTAGATTGAATGTTCTCTTAAAATGCATAGCCTAACTTTTTTGACTTTGTTACTCTGAGGTCTTTTAGTTTTATACCATCTCTTATTTTGACATTAATTTTCTTGTCCTTTTTTTTTTTTTTTTTTTAAAGATTTTATTTATTTTTTAGAGAGCGAGCGAGAGAGAAACAGCATGAGAGGGGAGAGGGTCAGAGGGAGAAGCAGGCTCCCCGCTGAGCCGGGAGCCCGATGTGGGACTCGATCCCAGGACCCTGGGATCATGACCTGAGCCGAAGGCAGACGCTTAACCATCTGAGCCACCCAGGC
>NW_028044337.1:0-442 GCF_054177405.1 Leptonychotes weddellii
CTGTGTTGTGAATTGTCCCTCCTTTATCCAAAGATCAGCCCCACCGTGAACCTGAGTGGGCCCTGCCGCTGGGGGCGAGCCAGAGGCTGTGGGCGGTCCGTGCTGACAGCCTGAGGAAGCTGGTGGAGCCGGGCCAGGCCCTCTCCTGTGGCCCCTCTCCCGGAGCACCTCCCAGAGGAACGCCTCCCCAGCCCTTCCCGCATCTGCTGCTCACAAAGGTGAGCAGGGCCCCCCATCCCGCCCGGAGGCTCCCCCTCACCTGCGGGCTGTGTGTCTCGGGCCTGGCACGTCCCCTCTCTGAACCTCAGGTGTCTCCTGGGGACCCTGCGTGCCACGAGGCCAGGCCCCACACACGGGGTTGCCGTCGGGCCTGTTGGGACCGCTCCCCGACCCTGTGGCCGGCCCACGGGGAGGGTGGCCTGGGGCTGAGGCAGTTCCTCTC
>NW_028044338.1:0-442 GCF_054177405.1 Leptonychotes weddellii
CAGCTCGGGTTGCCATAAACCGTAATCCGCAGCACAGTCGGGCCACTGCTCCTCCAGCAGGGACGCAACAAGCAGCAGATCCGGGGAGACTCACCTTCCTCCCCCGGGAGGAGCGGCGCGGGAGGGCACCGCAGGGATCTGCTGGGTTTGGAGACTCCACCCGGGGTCGGGTGCCAGACATAGAAACGCGCGGTCACAGGCCAGGTGAGCACGGAGTGCGGCTGGAGACCGGGGAGATGGGAGTGACTGACTGCTTTTCTCTGGGGGCTCACTGAGGAGCAGGGCCCCATGTTCTCGGCTCCTCCGGGGTGGAGATTGGGAGGACACTTTTTCACTCTCTGCCTCCAAAGCTGTATGGAAAGCTCACAGGGAACAAAAGCTCCGGAGACCAAACCCGAGCAGATTACTTAGCCCGGACCGGGCAAAGGCGGGGCAATTCCGC
>NW_028044339.1:0-442 GCF_054177405.1 Leptonychotes weddellii
CCACCTTACACCAGTGAGAATGGCAAAAATGGCCAGGGAAAGAAACAACAACTGTTGGAGAGGTTGTGGAGAAAGGGGAACCCTCTTACGCTGTTGGTGGGAATTAAGTTGGTACAGCCACTTTGGAAAACAGTATGGAGGTGCCTCAAAAATTTAAAAATAGAGCTACCCTATGACCCAGCAATTGCACTCCTGGGTATTAACCCCAAAGACACAGATGTAGTGAAAAGAAGGGCCATATGCACCCCAATGTTCATAGCAGTAATGTCCGCAATAGCCAAACTGTGGAAGGAGCCGAGATGCCCTTCAACTGATGAATGGATAAAGAAGATGTGGTCCATATACACAATGGAATATTACTCAGGCATCAGAAAGGATGAATACCCAACTTTTACATCCACATTGATGGAACTGGAGATTATGCTAAGTGAAATAAGTCAAG
>NW_028044340.1:0-442 GCF_054177405.1 Leptonychotes weddellii
GATCCTCCGTCAGCCGCTTCTGGCAAGTGATAGAGCAGCCGAGCAGAAAATTGGAACTTTGAGAAGTCGGCTCCTCTGAGGGACATTGCTCCAGTGGCTAAGCGGCGGGTGGAATCCTCGTGGGACAGTGTGGTCTCAAGACCCTCGGAGTCACAGAAAGACCGGGGGTGCCTGAGTGCGGCCGAGCTCCCAGGTAGCGAAGCGGGGAAGCCGGCTGCAGAGACAGAGCCGAGGAGTCAGCTTTCAGCTCAGGGTTGCCATAAACTGTGATCTGGGGCACAGTCGGGCCACTGCTCCTCCAGCAGGGACCCAACAAGTGGCAGATCCGGGGAGACTCCCCTTCCTCCCCTGGGAGGAGCGGCACAGGAGCCACCTCAGGAATCTGCTGGGTTTGGAGACTCCACACGGGATCATGTGCCAGAGATAGAAATGCTCCATCACA
>NW_028044341.1:0-442 GCF_054177405.1 Leptonychotes weddellii
TAGCTGACTAATAGAACATCACAAACGCAAGCCAGAGGTTCTTTTTCAGTTTCCATGCAAATTCTTTGGCAGTGTCTCAGTGTTCTCCTTCCGAACTTGTTGGGTTACCTACCCACAGAGCTAACAGTTCTTGTACTTGCCATAAAGGTCCAAGTTCTGTGCTGGGTAGCCCAGCGATTCATGGTATGGACCCATTGTTCGGTTCAAAGGGGAGGCCTCCCATCCGAGCACTAACCAGGCCCGACCCTGCTTAGCTTCCGAGATCAGACGAGATTGGGCGCGTCCAGGGTGGTATGGTTGTATTGAGGAGGGCACGTTCTGCATGGAGCCCTGGGTGTTACGCGCAAACAATGAATCATGGAACACCGCATCGAAAACTGATGATGTAATGTATGGTGAGTAACAGAACATCATAAAATTAAATTAAGTTAAATTAAAAATA
>NW_028044342.1:0-442 GCF_054177405.1 Leptonychotes weddellii
AGAGTGTTCAAGAGCAAGAACAAGACCTTAATCCCCAAAAAGAAAGGGCCAGTCCAGCCTGCAGCTGGCCAGAAAGGGCCCCCGGGTCCTCCCTCCACCTCTAAATCCTCTTCTAGCCCTGGAAACCCTGTCCGGAAATGAGCACCCCTACCTCCCCGCCAGCCCTATAGCAACGATTTCCATGCACAGATGGCCCAAGCCCCAGATTCTGTGAGTGGCACCATAGGCCTCTTCCCATCTGCGTGAGCCAAATCCTAGGCCTTTTACTCCCGTTGGCATTAGCCAGGAGTTCAAGGGCATACTCAGGTCTCCCCTAGAGTCCTTTCCTCAGCCCTTGCCTCTGAAAGCTGTGGAGAGTTTCAGAACTTGTTTAAGTAGTTAAATAGAGCTGCTAAGAGCTTCCTCTCTTTCCACCCCCAACCATCTACACCCCTCAGCAGTG
>NW_028044343.1:0-9428 GCF_054177405.1 Leptonychotes weddellii
GCTCAACATAATACCCTCCAGTTCCATCCACGTTGTTGCAAATGGCAAGATCTCATTCCTTTTGATGGCTGCATAATATTCCATTGTATATATATACCACATCTTCTTTGACAACAGTATTAAGCTTTGTATGCCTGAGTCTGGGTTGGGCTTGGTTTGTAAAAGGCAACTAATCCCTGGTGGGTAGACTCTATCTCCAGTTCATTTTATATTTTTATAAATGAAATTTTAATACATGCATTGTTGATGGAAACATAAAAAATAATTTTCTGTGATATTTAATGGTCTTTGGGACTGACTTGATCATAGTTTCTCAAGTATGTTATACATTTAAGTATATGTTTTTGCTAGTTTGTAATGCACTTCCCCCTTACAGTATACTTTTCAACTTCAAACTCCTCAGCAGTCTAGATTCAAACACAATGCTGTCTTCTCTTTGAAACTCCAACTGAGATTCTTCTAACAAAGGTAATCACTTTGTACAAGTTCTTATAGTATTTTTTACATACAGATATGATGACAATTTCTTATCACATTGTAAGTTTCAAGTATTTTTACATGTCTCATACGAGTCAGAGAGATTCTAGAGGTTAGGGGCTAGTACTTTACTCATTTAAAAAAAATCCCCAGGATCAAAAGTAGGCACTCAGTGAATATTAGTTTTTAAAAATTGTTCAAAGGTAAATAAGAGTATGTAAATAGGATCCTTACAGTTAATAAGAAAGCTTGAAAGAAAATGGAGTCCAAGATGTGGTAACATTCAGAAATAGTTTAAAAAATGGAGTCACCTTGTGGGGAACTTGGAACCCATGTGCACTGATGGTAAAAATGTAAAATGAAGCCAGTGCTATGGAAAACAGCATAGCAATTCCTTAAAAGATTAAAAACATAATTACTGTATGATTCAGCAATTCCATTCTATGGATATACCTAACAATTGAAAGTAGGGTCTCAAAGAGGTATTTGCACACCAGTGTTCATAACATTATTCATAATCACCAAATGTAGGAAGCATCCCAAATGTCCACTGACAGATAAATGGGTAAACAAAATGTGGTGTATACATGCAATGGAATATTATTCAGTCTTAAAAAGGAAGGAAAATCTGATGCATGCTACAACATGCATGCATGTTGAAGACATTATGTTAAGACACAAAAAGATAAATGCTATATGATTCCTTTTATATGAAAAGCCTAGAGTAGTCAAAGTCCTAGAGATAGAAATAGAAGGGTGGTTGCCAGGGTTTCAGGGGAAGGGGAAATGAGTTGTTTAATATGGGTATAGTGTTTCAGTTTTGCAAGATGAAAAGAATTTTGCATATTGGTTGTGTAACAGTGTGAATGTGCTTCATACTACTGAAATGTACAATTAAAAATAGTTAAGATGGTAAGTTTTATGTTATATATATTTTACCACAACTTAAAATAATTGAAAAAAAATGAAGTCATCCTCATTTTACACATCACAATTATGTCAGAGTAATCTATCATAAAGGTATTTAATATGTATATTTGGGACCAGCTAGTCTAAATAGAGACCATCTGGTTGTTTCAGAGATATCCACATGCAAAGAGAATTTACTGTTTTATAATTTTAATACCAACTCATCAAGATGTATTTATTGCATACTCATAATGTTTCATAGCCTTTGGTGGTTGGGAGAGAAGATGAAGATGAATAGCAAGAAGGTGAATACTTGACTACATTCTGAGGGTTTTTATATAAGTGAAGTCATTGCTCATAATACATTAAGGGAATTGACAGAGCTGCTTTGTAAAGTCAGACATTCTGGAGTTGTTCTAGAATGAATCCTGGCTGAGAATTAATTCAAGAAATTTACTGGTATCTAAAGCCCTGATACCAGTAAAAAAGGAGACTGAGCTTCCCAGCAACATAAATACTTGGCCAGTTGGATCTAGTATAATGATCCTTAAGTGCCCACCTAGGAATTGCTTTAGCAATATATTTTTCCAGAGGAAAAAAGGCCACCTGGAAAATCTAAGTCTTCTCAGCTATTTTTTAGCAGTAATGTAAGTCTTTTTTTTTTTTTTTTTAAATATAAGTCTTTTTAGTTAGATCTGTCCAATTTCACTTTCCTACCTCTGAAGCTGTTGGGGATGACCCAGGTTTGTTCATTCCAGAAAAGGACAAGTGGAAAGGCGACTACCAACAGTTAAAAAGGAGTTGAACTTAGTCTGGAAATCTCAGAGATTAATTAGGGATTGAGACAACTATCCAGAAGAAAGGTGCGGACCCAAATAGCCAAGATTGACAAAATTAGAGGAATTAAGGGGATCAGAGGAGAGACCAATAATTCTAGGTAATAACTAGTAGATAACACTTATGGACCACAGACTATATCCCAGGCACTCTTTACTTGTATTAACTCAGTGAATCTTTTCAACAGCTTTATGTGATACTTATATTATTTAACAATGTCTAACCTTGGATTATCCTAAAAGGAGACTCGGAGACAGGAATTTGGGTTTAATCCCAGGGAAATGATCCCAGGTTTTCTATTTTCTTTGAGGGAATGGGTAAGGGAGGAGGGGCACCTGGGTGGTGCAGTCGGTTGAACATCTGACTCTTGGTTTCAGCTCGGGTTGTGATCTCAGGGTTGTGAAATCAAGCCCCTCATCTAGCTCTGTGCTCAGTGTGGAGTCTGCTTGGGTTTCTCTTTCCCTTTGCCCGACCCTTCTCAAATAAATAAATCTTAAAAAAAAAAAAAAAAGGAAGGGAGGAAAACCAAATAAAGTTCTGTTAATTAGTGGTGTTTGCTGTGGGCAACCAGGGCTCAAATACCACTGGAGATCGTATAGAACATGCCTCAGAATTGTTCCTCTGAAGGATGGGGAAGCTGGGTATTTTATCCAGCAACTTCTATGCCTCATTGGCTAAGAGTTGCTTCTGGGGCATTAATTCCTACCCACTGTCATATTACCATATTCTAAGAACAGGGAGATATAGGAAGTAGTCCTCGATATATAAGGAGTTGTAGATGGGGGCGCCTGGGTGGCTCAGTTGGTTAAGCGACTGCCTTCGGCTCAGGTCATGATCCTGGAGTCCCCGGATCGAGTCCCACGTCGGGCTCCCTGCTCAGCAGGGAGTCTGCCTCTCTCTGTGACCCTCCCCCCTCTCATGCTCTCTATCTCATTCTCTCTCTCAAATAAATAAATAAAAAAAAAAAATCTTTAAAAAAAAAAAGGAGTTGTAGATGGTGTCAGAGCTATGGCAGCCATCTGCTGCACTGAGTTTGCATATGAGGAACATGGGACACAGTTTTAACATCATGTAATTTGGATTTATTCTACAACTATAGACTGTTGACTGAAGCTAGGATTCTACATTTTGCCTGTGTTTATATGGGTAACTCCTGTACAGCTAAAGTTGATGAAACAGACAAGAATAGAAAGACATCTTACACATGGAATCCATAGGCAACACTGAGACCCAGTTCATTTGTTCATTCATTCATTTATTCATTTCTTCTTTCATTCAAAAATTTATGAAATGCCAGCTTTGAGTCCAGTCCTGTTTGCAATGGGGATGGGATAGGGTGAGGGATATAAGAAGAACAATTATGACAAGATTTCTGCTCTCATGGACCTGACAAGTTACTGGAAAGCGAGACAAAATAAATAAAAAATATAATTTCAAATGACAGTGAATACATTGAATAAAATCAAATTATAATTGTGACTAATTAGAATACCAGTAGTTCTTAGACATAATTGCTAAACAAAAAGGGAACCTACACTTATTACTAGCGTCAGATTCCTGGTATTGATATGATATGGAGGACTGTGTAGTTAGCAAGTACATGGTAGCACACCAAAGAAATTGTAAACAGTTGCCAGCAGGGCTGGGTACATAGCCGCCCTGATAAGAATGATGAATTGTGATTTTTTTTAAAAAAAGATTTATTTATTTATTTGTGAGAGAGAGAATGAGAGAGAGCACATGAGAGGGGGGAGGGTCAGAGGGAGAAGCAGACTCCCCGCCGAGCAGGGAGCCCGATGCGGGACTCGATCCCGGGACTCCAGGATCATGACCTGAGCCGAAGGCAGTCGCTTAACCAACTGAGCCACCCAGGTGCCCCCAGTTGTGATGTTTTGAAAGAAGAAAGTGGTTTCATACATTATCCTATATGATGCTTTGCATAAAGATTAAAAGTGTATTATCGCATATTTTGTGTTAGTATCTTGAGGGTGCATTCAAATACGTGGTAGCTCTAGAGCAGGCATTAGGAAGTTCTGTAGATCATGCTCCTTTTTGTGGAATGTTATTCAAGTTACATGCTGCAGGTCGTATTTGGAAACCAGTTCGTTGTGGGATGTCTATAATCAAAGTCTCCTCATATATTCTTTCATTCCTTTGGTTGTGTTTTAATCCTCATATTTACTGAATGTCCCTTATATGGCAGGCACTGCACTGAGCACTGAAGGGAGCAGGAGAAACCTGGCAACTGGAGCTCATATTCATGGCGGGGGGAGGCACCCGACAACAAGGAAACAAGAAATTAATGAACAGTGTCATCACAGCGAGTTGTAAGAATTATGATGGAAATGAAGTGGAGGCTGTGAAGGAGAAATAAGTGTATATGGGGGAAGTGTGGCACAGCATAGGGTGGTCAGGGAATGCATCTCGGGTAAGGAGATTTTGATGGTGGGGCCTTAAAGACCAGGGAGCCACCATGTTGAAAATTGAGGAGCAGGTTGTTCAGAGCATGAAGAAGATAGGTAACACCAAGGTCTCAAGTCTGGAAAGGGCTGGGTTTATCTTAGTTTTAATAAATGAGTGAGTAAAAGATGAGGAATGTCAGAAGAAATGGAGAAGTAGGCAGGAGGCAAACTAGGCAAGGCCTTCAAGGCTCTATTTTTGCTCATTGGGCTAGTTTTGTGTTTATGTGAGATAGTAAATTTAGCTTTCCTCTTTTATCCCCTATCCTTAACGCAAAATAAATGAATAAGAAGAAGACTATGCCTTCTCTCTTTCCTTTTTTCTAAGTTTTTATTTAAATTCCAGTTAGTTAACATACAGTGTAATATTAGTTTCAGGTGTACAATTTAGTGACTCAACACTTAACATACAACACCAGGTGCTCATCAAGACAAGTGCCTTCCTTAATGCATATCACCTATTTCACCCATCCCCCCACTCTGGTAGCCATCAGTTTGTTCTCTATAGTTAAAAGTCTGTTTCTTGGTTTGCCTCCCCTTTCTCTCCCTATGATCATTTGTTTTGTTTCTTAAATTCCACATATGAGTGAAGTCATATGGTATTTGTCTTTCTCTGATTAACTTATTTTGCTTAGCATAATACTCTCTAGCTCCATCTGTGTCATTACAAGTGGCAAGATTTCATTCTTTTTTATGGCTAAGTAATATTCCACTGTCTATATATACACCACATCTTTATCCATTCATTAGTCGATGGACATTTGGGATGTTTCCATAATTTGGCTATTGTAGATAATGCTATAAACACTGCAGTGTGTCCTTTGAATTAGTATTTTTATATTTGGAAAGACTGTATCTTTCTAAAACTAGAAGGAGAAGTATCACATCCTTGGAACTATGTGCTCATATGTCTCCTCCCATGCACATGAACCATGTCAGTACACCATCTCTAGCTCCTAATTCAACACCTAGCCTATAATAGGCATTCAGTACATATATACACATGATTTGTAATTGCTGGAAAGTATTTTATAAATCATGCTTGGAACTGTGGTATTGGCACATAAGATTATAAGATTTTTCGAATGAGAGATTTTTAAAACAACATACACTCTTTGAGTGCCCACTGAGCAAGTAGAAATCATAGGGACTCCTGGGGCTGAAGATTGTTGGTACATTTTGATGACTTATTGAACATTTAAAAATAACTATTTCTCTGGCTATTAGCTAGTCCTTATCTCAATTATAATATTGGTGAACTTGTTTTTATTTATTCATTCATCCAAAGTACATGTAGAGCATCTACTGGTGGTAGATATTTCTGCTGGATGTTGAGGAGATAAAGACTGCATAGTCACCATTCTTACTGCTTCAGGAGTATATTTAATATAAAAAAGGAAATGTGATACAACATCAGTCATACAGTTATAGAATCTCTAGAATGTGCAGTGCTGTCATGTATGGTGATGCAGTCACGGTCTTATCCTCTCTGAGTTCATAGTCTGGTAGGGAACATGTGCAAAATAACTGTCATGCAAATCACAGCATGCTGACATTTATCACCAACAACTGTTGAATAATGTCAAATGATAAGCTTGGTTGTACATGTAAATGACAGAAATATACACAGCAGATTCTTGCGAGTGCACTAATTTGCAGAGATTCTCCATACCTTACTAAGTAATGAGATATAACGTTGAGAGTTTTTTTTTCCTTTTTTCAAACTATTTCCATACAAATTTATTTTCACAAAATATTGAAAAAATTAGCATATCTTTGGGGCGCCTGGGTGGCTCAGTTGTTAAGCGTCTGCCTTCGGCTCAGGTCATGATCCCAGGGTCCTGGGATCGAGCCCCGCATCGGACTCCCTGCTCGGTGGGAAGCCTGCTTCGCCCTCTCCCACTCCCCCTGCTTGTGTTCCCTTTCTCGCTATCTCTCTCTCTGTCAAATAAATAAAATCTTTAAAAAAATAAAAAATAAAATAAAAATAAAACATTAGCATATCTGTGACCCCACAAATATACTCCCAGGAATGTCTTCCAAAGATATAAATGTAAGTGTAGAGACCCAGACACAAAGGCTTATTTTTATTTTTTAATTTTTAAACACTTTTTATTATACTAATAAGCCAACCTACTCCCTCTTCCATCTTTTATAAACTGAATTTGGAAGGCTTGTCATTCAGATTTCCACATGGCTAGCACATATATACCCTCATTCAGATTCAGATTTTATGATTCTTATAGTTTTATTGTAGGACTTAAACACCAACTGCCATATTTAATTGTGTGCATTGTTATTCTTATTTGTCTTTATCTCTCAGTCCCCAAAATGCAAACTCTATGAGAACAGAGGCTTTTCATTCCCAATCTGGGATGAGGTAAATATTGAGCAATGAACACATATTCCATAAATATTTGTTGAATGAATAAATAACAAAAACAAAACAAACAAAATGTTCATCAGTAGATTATTGACCAAATGCATTAGATAACTGTATAATGAAATTCTGTGCAGCCATATCCATATCATTTAAAATGGCATTCTTACAAATATATACAGTTTTTTTTTTAATGTGGTAGGTTGTTTATAATAGTAAAAAAAGTATAGTTTGCAAAACAGGCTTTTCACTGTTCAGTATTATTCTCTTTCTCTCCCCATATACATACATATTTTTGTGTTTTTATGTATGTATGAAAAAGAAACAAAAATGTTAATGGTAATTATTTCTGAGTGGAGAGAATTCAGTTTAATTTGTTCTTTGAATGTTTTGTAATATTTTAAATTTATTCTTTGTTCTTCTTTATATTTTTTACAAGTATTTTTTTGTATAAAAGAGTATAAAGTCATAAAGGCACTTTTAGTCGTCAGATAGATTAAGCAATCATGTTTGGCATTAAGGATTTTGAGGGTTTTGCTAGTTTGTTTCTCCAGAATGACCCATAATGACTAAATTTCAAACTTGTCATTGGATTGTTACTGTTGCCTCTAATATCTTTATATAGGTAGCCAGTTATTTAATGCTAAATCCAAGAATTTGGTAGAGTTCCTGTGTGCAAAAATACTTGCAGAGTAATATTACTGTATTGTACAGTATTTTAGCATCCTAAATACACACTTTTAAAATTGACATCTAAGGGGTGTCTGACTGGGTTGGTCAGTAGAGCATGGAAATCTTGATCTCTGGGTTGTGAGCTTGAGCCCCACATTGGGCATAGAGTTTACTTTAAAAATAAAAATAAAAATAAGATTGACACCTAATATATGTTTTCAAACAAATAACAATTTAATGTAAATAGCAAATTTGTCTTCTGACTTTAATGTGGCTTTTGAGTTTTGTTTACTTTCCTCTCCTCTTTGTCACATTTAGTATAGTGCCCTCACGAAAAGAATCTATTTATCCATTCAGTCCTTTGATAAGCCTGGGATCCTCAGATATATTTACAAGAAAGTTATGGTGCTACTGCTTTGAGAATCTAAAAAGGTAATTTTATGAAAATAATTCTCCATCTAAGTGGCAATCCTCAGGCAATCTCTCAGAATTTCCCCCAATATGGATCAGCCTATGAATTCCCAAGAAAGATTAAAAATACATTTTAAACTTATTTAAACTTTTAAAATCTTAAATTAAATGCTTAACTCTCTTTAAATGTGTGACACCATCCATCACAATTTTATATTTAGACACATAATAATGTATAATCTCAGCTTCTGTCCACTTGTAAAAATGGGAATAGACTTGGAGAAATAAGCAATTTCCCAACAGAAAATTGGAAATTCTGCCAACCAATTCCAGGTGACCTGCCATCAATCAGTGTTAAATTCTCTGGAGCTATTGTTGAAGGGTATTGCTATTAGTGAAGGGCTTCACCTGGTGACTAATGGTATATAACAAATACATTGAAGAACTATAGAAACACCCTGAATCTGTAATTGTCTGATAACTTTCAGCAGAGACCTTTCCCAGCAATTGAGAAAGTGAGATTTTTATAACCTTCTTGCAGTTCTTTTATTAAAATATCTGTTTTTAGAGAAATAGGTGAAATGATTATGCCATGCAATTAAATTAAATTAGCTGACAAAATATTTCTTTATGACTAAACTGTTTAATGTAGGCATTTGGAAATACATGGTATCATTTAGAATATGTGCAAATGTGACAATTATTCTGATTCTGAAGTTAAATAAGAAGTCTCAGTAATAAAATCTCCTTGTTTGGTATTATTAAGTAATTATGATTAATGTCTAAAATGTAATGTGTTCCATGGTTATAATTTTCTTGTTTGCTTGAGTGAGTACATTAGGAATTCATTAAAAATGCAAGCTCTTTAGATACCTGCAAACTACAAATGTAGTGAGGACTTTGCTGGAGGTTAGGAAGCATTTTTCAATAAGAAGCCATGAGTGGGGTGAACCAACAGCTGGCAGGTAACTATGATGGATTTCTAGTACTGAAATGCAGGGATAGACAAATGGGTTTGTTCATTGATGTCAAAAATCAAATCCATTCTGATGTAAAAATCTAATTGCAAGGCATCCCTGCCATTCCTCCAACTCTTAACTGTAAGCTGAAGCAGGTAAGATCAAAAACTCACAAAAGTGGCTAATACTGATGAGTAAGCCATGGATATACAAAGGCAGCTAAGAATTTGATGTCTTCAAAAAGTAGTTTGTCTTAGGGTAGTGAAAATAGTAAAATCAATCAGTTGATTGCTTGATCAATCATTCCAGAACTCCTGGAGCATG
>NW_028044344.1:0-442 GCF_054177405.1 Leptonychotes weddellii
CCCTGAGTTTAACAAACCTATGGTCAGTTCCTGAAGGAGTAATAGTTAACATTTATTGATCACTTACTATGTTTCAGGCACTGTTTTAAACAGTTTACATTTATGAGTTAGCCTGATTCTCAAACGTACCCTCTAAATTAGATGCTATTATTAACCTCATTCTTCAGATGCTGAAACTGGGATTAAGAGAAATTAAATGCCTTGCTCAAGGTCTTCCAGGGGCCAAGGTGGGATTCAAATGCAGGCAGCCTGCTCTCTTCACCATTCCACTGATGGAAAATTTCCGCTGTGGAAAATCAGTGATATATCAGGTACATGCCCACCTGAGACCAAAGTAGTTGACCACACAGCTTCTTTGATGTTGCCAGATTAGCTTACAAATTACGTCAAGGTAGAATTTAACTCAGTTCCAATACAACGTGGTAAGAATTGGCCTCTGCTC
>NW_028044345.1:0-442 GCF_054177405.1 Leptonychotes weddellii
CTCTCTCTCACCCTTTCTTTCTCAAATAAATGAATAAAATCTTTAAAAAAATAAAAAAATAAAATTACATTATGTAAACTAACAATTAAACTCAACATAAATATTCAGAACTCATTATTTCCTTTTTTTTTTTTTAAAGATTTTATTTATTTATTTGAGAGAGAGAATGAGACAGAGAGAGAGAGCATGAGGGGGGGGAGGATCAGAGGGAGAAGCAGACGCCCCGCTGAGCAGGGAGTCCGATGCGGGACTGGATCCCGGGACTCCAGGATCATGACCTGAGCCGAAGGCAGTCGCTTAACCAACTGAGCCACCCAGGCGCCCCAGAACTCATTATTTCCTAATTATTTTACTCTATGTCCTTATTTACCTATGCTCTTGGGATCACTTAACATCCATTGTATCTGCATGGTACGTTACAGTGCAATTTTCCCAACTGTGC
>NW_028044346.1:0-442 GCF_054177405.1 Leptonychotes weddellii
AACTGCCTGGGATATTGTTTGTAGAGATCCAGATATATCTTCTTATATCTCAGGCTGATTTCCTGGGTGTTCAGAGTGGTCTGGTAGATATCCAGCTCAATTCAAAGACCGGTTCGAAAAGGGTCCCTTACACCTCCACCGTCTTTTCTTCCCCTGAAGTAGATCCTCAGTAAATGATACAAAATCAAAACATATTCTTCTAATAATGAAAAACTATATTATTTAAATAGATATTTTAAAGATGCAAAGAAAACATTTTAAAAATGCAATAACCCCAATTTAAATTTCTATGGATAGGTGAGACAGCAGACTGGAAACAGCAGAGGTGAAAATTAACTAGGAAAAGAGAGGAAATAATTGAGAATATAAGGGAAGAGACCAAAAAACAACCATGGAAACATGAGAGGTTAAGAAATATGGAGGCTAGATAAGAAAGTCTAAA
>NW_028044347.1:0-442 GCF_054177405.1 Leptonychotes weddellii
ACCCCTGCCCAGACCGGAAGGACCACCCAGCTGAGTCCAGCCCAAATTACTGACCGACAGAAAGAAGAGCTAAATAAAATGGTAGTTCTTTTAAGACACTAAGGTTTCAGGTGGTTTGTCACACACGACAGGTAATTGGTTTATTAGGTCCAAATAGCCGAAAGCAGAACTCCAAACAATTCTTCCATAGGAGAGATGAACAAATAAGCAAAAGAAAAGAAATGGGTAGGGCACCTGGATGGCTCAGTTGGTTAAGCGTCTGCCTTCGGCTCAGGTCATGATCCCGGGGTCCTGGGATGGAGCCCGGCATTGGGCTCCCTGCTCAGCAGAGAATCTGCTTCTCCCTCTGCCTCTGCCCCTGCTTGTGTGCTCTCTCTCTCTCTCAAATAAACAAATAAATAATCTTAAAAAAATAAATAAAAAGAAATGGGTGATCCTACTC
>NW_028044348.1:0-442 GCF_054177405.1 Leptonychotes weddellii
AGCCCAATTCTAGAGAATTGCGTTGGGTCTTCATTGCTGCTTTATGCCACCTTTCCACCATCCTTCCACCTGCCCGTGTATTTTCCCTTTTGCCCTTTCTCCTTTCCTGACCCTTCTTTCCACCCACTCCCACCCTTCATCCTTTCCTGCCTTCACCGTCCCCGTAGAGTTTTCCACAGGCTTCATGTTCAGTGCTATGCAAATTCAAAGGTGAGCGAGACTTGATCTTTGTCCGGTGGAAGCTGACAGCTAGCCTGGGGACATGAGGCCTGAACACAGGCAGGAGGTGGATGGCAAGTTTAATGAGGAGACATTATACAAAGATATTGACAGTGTTAGGGGAGCTGGAAGGGATGGTGAAGCCCCCAGGAATTGGCAAGAGAGGGAAGCCATTCCGCCCCCTAAGCCCAATGGAGCAAAAGAAGATTCTGAAACCCACGCC
>NW_028044349.1:0-442 GCF_054177405.1 Leptonychotes weddellii
AGAGAGAGAGCACATGAGAGGGGGGAGGGTCAGAGGGAGAAGCAGACTCCCCGCCGAGCAGGGAGCCCGATGCGGGACTCGATCCCGGGACTCCAGGATCATGACCCCAGCCGAAGGCAGTCGCTCAACCGACTGAGCCACCCAGGCACCCTCAACCATGTTCTTTCATCCTACCTAAATTATGCTGGAATTTATCCCATAGACTAAGGTATGTATCTTTAAGAGTCCCCTGTTAAAATCCAGGATCTCCCAGTAGTAGCCACAGAGCAAACTACTGCAGTCATTACTTCTTAGTAAAATGAGTTTATCCAATTGATATACAAACACAGCAGAGCTATGATGGC
Source organism: Leptonychotes weddellii (assembly GCF_054177405.1). Taxonomy (NCBI): domain Eukaryota; kingdom Metazoa; phylum Chordata; class Mammalia; order Carnivora; family Phocidae; genus Leptonychotes; species Leptonychotes weddellii. The sequence goes on from NW_028044349.1 coordinate 345, forward strand.
ATAGCATATGGGATGGTTATGCTTTGGTAGAGAAGGGGAAAGTCCAAAACATGAGTTCTGTACTCAGGAGTAATCTCAGGTAGCCACAGCATGCTGGG
>NW_028044350.1:0-442 GCF_054177405.1 Leptonychotes weddellii
ACCCTGGGATCATGACCTGACCTGATGGCAGAATCTTCACTGACTGAGCCACCCAGATGACCTCCTTCTCCCACCTGTATGATGGGCAGCTCAACGGTGGCCCACAAGAGCTCTGCAGACAGATGGGGCTCAAATCCACGTGTCATGGTTCGCCAGCTGTGGGGCCTTGAACACGGCCCCTTCCCTGGGTCCACACTGCCTCAGCCGCCACATAGAGCCCACAACCTGTGCATCCCCAGTTTTACCCCTGGGGATCTCATGGGATCCTTTCATCGAGGGATCCTTGGGGCCACCTCGGTGCCCATCAGACCTGGGTCCAAGGCCCCGAGCAGGGCTGGGGCAGGGTGAGGCGAGAGAGGCACCGTGCCCTGGGGGCGAACTGTTAGCCGGTGCTGAGTCTCAGTAGGGGACACAGAGATAAGTTAGTGTCCTATTTCAAAAC
>NW_028044351.1:0-442 GCF_054177405.1 Leptonychotes weddellii
AGCCCAATTCTAGAGAATTGCGTTGGGTCTTCATTGCTGCTTTATGCCACCTTTCCACCATCCTTCCACCTGCCCGTGTATTTTCCCTTTTGCCCTTTCTCCTTTCCTGACCCTTCTTTCCACCCACTCCCACCCTTCATCCTTTCCTGCCTTCACCGTCCCCGTAGAGTTTTCCACAGGCTTCATGTTCAGTGCTATGAAAATTCAAAGGTGAGCGAGACTTGATCTTTGTCCGGTGGAAGCTGACAGCTAGCCTGGGGACATGAGGCCTGGACACAGGCAGGAGGTGGATGGCAAGTTTAATGAGGAGACATTATACAAAGATATTGACAGTGTTAGGGGAGCTGGAAGGGATGGTGAAGCCCCCAGGAATTGGCAAGAGAGGGAAGCCATTCCGCCCCCTAAGCCCAATGGAGCAAAAGAAGATTCTGAAACCCACGCC
>NW_028044352.1:0-442 GCF_054177405.1 Leptonychotes weddellii
GCAGTTGTGTGTGGACATGTGCCTGTGTGCTAGCCAATGGAATGTGACCAGAATGGTGCCACTTCCAAGTAAGGCCCTTAAAAAAATCTCCACATGTAATTGTCCACGCTCCTCTTCCTTCTGCTAGTCTGATGCAGACGAGCAAGGTGAGGATGGTGGAGCTGCAATGTGGAAGGGGGCTGGGCCCCTGAATCACCACATGGAGGAGAGTCACTTATTAGTCAGAAACACAATTTTGGACTTTATGTGAACAGATAATACATTTCTAACACACTTGACCCATTGTCCATTTTGGAGTTTGCCTGTTATGGCACCTAGCATTACCCTAATTAATACCATGCTCAACAAACACAACTTCTTCCTCTCGCTTCCCCCACTTCTCGTCCCTCATGACCCAGCTCAAAATGTCAGCTCCCTGGTGAGACTTTCTCCAACCTCCTCA
>NW_028044353.1:0-442 GCF_054177405.1 Leptonychotes weddellii
AGCAGAATACACCACTTCAAAATATACCACTTTGGCTATTGAGTATTTTATTTTATTTTTTTAAGATTTATTTATTTAGGGACGCCTGGGTGGCTCAGTCATTAAGCACCTGCCTTTGGCTCAGGTCATAATCCCAGGGTTCTGGGATCGAGCACCGCATCAGGCTCCCTGCTCAGTGGGAAGCCTGCTTCTCCCTCTCCCGCTCCCCCTGCTTGTGTTCCCTCTCTCGCTGTGTCTCTCTCTGTCAAATAAATAAGTAAAATCTTTAAAAAAGATTTATTTGTTTATCTTAGAGAGAGAGTGTGCATGCACAAAGGGAGTGGAGGGGGTATGGGCAGAGGGAGAGGGAGAGAAGAAGACTCCCTACTGAGCATGGAGCCGTCTTGGGGCTTGATCCCCTGAACCTGATATCATGACCTGAGTGGAAAGCAAGGGTCGGATG
>NW_028044354.1:0-9427 GCF_054177405.1 Leptonychotes weddellii
AAAAAAAAAAAAAAGAAAATAATTTGAAATACTGAAACATAATGGGACTTGGTTTTTAATCTGGAAATCTTTGATGCTTAGTAACATCTGGCAAATATAACCAAATAAATGGACTAATATGAAGCCAAATAACATTTCATATTTTCTATGTGTTTAAATCAAGGTTTATTCTTGAACATTATATTAATTTTTAATAAAGTATTGAAATGCCATGGCACTTTGGCACAAAAAAAAATGCACGTGTCAGGTAAAAGGCTCAAAGATAATGCTGAAGGTTGGTAAAACTCTGGTGGAAAATGGGAAAAGGTGCAGTCTAAAAACAGGTAAAAGAACAGCCTCATGGCTGATACTGGAGAACATAAATTTGTATGGACCTCCAATTTGCATGATTGTGTTCATTTTCCCAATAGCATTCACAAACACAGGTGCAGGAGTGGGAAAAGCAGATTAGCACCAAGTTGCAGGTTGTTTCCTCATCCATTAACACTAAAGATTTTAACAATGTCATGAGTTCCTAGGAGTCAGATAAAAAGGAATACTATTTTAGGCAGGCATACTGTGCTATGCATTTGATGTCTGAACTTCAGCATCACTGGTGAAAACTGCTGAAACCACACACTAAAACATTAGGAAGTGGAAGTGTTAAAAGGCAAAGTTCAATGAGTCTAGCAGTGGAATCCAAAGCAGCAAAAAGCAGGAAATACATTACAGAAATAAGGGAAGGATTATCCCTTGATTCTATTATTTCTTAACACAGTGTTCAAGGGAGTTTCAGTCATACCAGGAAATAACTATGTAGCTTTGAGTGAGTCACTTCAGTTCTCTGGAATTGTGGTTCCCCGCTGATATAACAGTTCACTGCTGCTATATGAAATAAGGTAAGTCAAGTGCTTAGCACAGTGCCTAGGAAATGGTGATTGCTCAGTAAATGATACTTGTTGTTACCGTTTATTATTCATAATAAAAAGACAGAGTTGGGTTAGATCTCTAACCCCTTTCCTATTTTACAATTCTATGAATCCATATTTTTTTTAGATAAATATCCCAGCTACTTAATGGTGTGCTAAGATGAGGGAAAGGGGTTAATACCAGCAAACATGATGAGAGAAGGAAGTAAAATAGACTTGTTGTAACAGATCCTAGGAGCATAAGCCAGGGGGCAGATGCAGAGAATGTAGCATCCTCTGCATATGAATGCTATATCTGGAGAGACTGGGAGTAAGGAGATCCCAAACTTGGGGAAGAAAAGTTAGATCAAGGGTCCAGCAGTGAACAGAATCCACTGACCAAAACCGGCCTCACCTTAGGCAAGACAAGAGTACTAAAATACGTCACGCTTTTAGGGGCTTAAAATTCATGCAGTCTACCTCCTTTTACAGAGGAAGAAACTGAAACGTGCAGATACTGACCAAAGCCACACTTAAGTGGCTTAGACAGTGACTTCAGGGACACTCAGGGAAACAGTGCTCCCCAAAGGTTCCTTCTCCTAGCTTACAGAAATGATAGTCAAGGTTTCGTCCCTTCAGAATCCAGAGACTTCTCTGAAGGTGACAAGTTAATTTTATCAATCATCTTTTTATGAGTTAATTTTCCAGATTATTTTCTAAGAGACTGGATTAGGTGGGCAGGTGGGAGAGAAGGGAGAAATCGGTGAAAAGAAGAGAGCCCTCAGTGCATCCTTAAATAACCTCCTCCTTTTCAGATTCCTCCACTCATTTTCTTCAGGGATTGCTTTCATAGCTTTGCTTCACCCGCAGTGATTTCCTTTCCTCCTCCTAAATACGGTGGTTTTGGCTATCAAAAGTGCCAAATGTGTAAAGAAAGAGGGGAAGCCTGGAAAACAGAAAGCTTAAAGTATCTAGTTCAACTGATTAGCTGGAATGCACCTGCCTCTGTTATCTGCTCTCTAATCAAACGCAACCCATTTCTATAACATGCTTCCTGAGTAACTAAAGGATAAGGGAATTGCATAAGGCAATCATTTATTCAAAAACTATTTACCTAGGTGTTCCCTAGGTAAATGCAAGGCATTTGGGCGGGGCATGGGAAATCTATAAAATTGTGTAAGATCCAGCCCTTGCCTGGCATGATCTGCAGAAAAGGAAATGATACATGTTTTCAAATAATTAGCTTACACAAGAGAAAATGAGAGACTTGAGAGTGGCATAAAAAGAGCAGTTGAAGGATTTAGGAAATGTACAAAACACTTCTGACTGGAGCAGTGAGGAAAAGCATCATGAAACTGGTAGCCAATGGTCAGGACATTCAAGGACTGATAGGATTTCAAAAAGGTGAAGTAGAAGGAAGAACATGCATATAAAGGCAGCAGTTGGAATAAGACAGATTTAGAGAATTCCAAGTAGTCCAGTGTGGCTGGATCACAGGGAAGATAAGGACACAACCTTAATATTGGAGCATGACTAGAGAGGTCTGTGAATTCAAAGACAAATATTTGGCATTTGATCCAATAGGTCAGAGCAACCCACGGAAGAGTGGGGCAGAAAGTGGTATGATCAAAGCAGTTTTGACATGGCCACAATGAAACAAACATCCTCTCTTTATCCAGTTTTAAATAAAAGGAAAACAGCTTTTGAAAACCTAATACCCTAAGCTATATTATTTTCATCGCTTTTCAAGTACATTTATAAGTTTATTGTATCTTATTGAAAAAATAATGGTATAAAATTGTAACTAAAATATTCCTAAAATGTGTACTCTGAACATAAACTTTCTTTCCTCTTGCATAGAACCATCTGGTCTTCATGGCCACTGCTGGATACAAGGGAAGTAATAAAGCTTTCTAAGCATGAGTCACTAAGTCATACTGGGAGGCCATCTCATTTCATAGTAGCAAATTCTAGAAAACTCATTTTCAGAAAACTACCTCTCTGTTATGGTTTGTGGGGTTTGCTTTCCTCTCTATATTATAAAACCTTTTTTTAGTAGGATGTAAGTGGGTAATCAAATATGAGCTTCCACAGAGGACACATCACTATTTAAAGAATATGAGGCCTGAAAAATCTAAATTACAGTCATTGTTTAAAAAGCACCCTAATAGATCTCGCTATTTTTTTAAATTTTTAAATTTTTTTAAGATTTATTTATTTTAGAGAGAGAAAGAGTGTGTGTGTGTGAGAGAGAGAGTGTGCATGAGTGGGGGGAGGGGCAGAGGGAGAGAGAGAGAAGCAGACTCCCCACTGAGCACAGAGCCCGACATGGGGCTCTATCCCAAGAGCCCGAGATTATGACCTGAGCCACAACCAAGAATAGGACACTTAACTTACTGAGGCACCAAGGTGTCCCAGATCTCACTATTAAAAAATAAACTAAATCAGTAACAATCTCATTTTGTCAGAAAAATTAAAAAAAAAAAATTCCCAAATAATGTTTTAAAATTTTGTCAAAACGTATGTCACAATAAATTTTTAGTTAGGAGGGAAATATTTTCTTAAAACATTTTATTTATTTATTTTTTAGAGAGCGAGCGAGAGAGAAACAGCATGAGAGGGGAGAGGGTCAGAGGGAGAAGCAGGCTCCCCGCTGAGCCGGGAGCCCGATGTGGGACTTGATCCCAGGACCCTGGGATCATGACCTGAGCCGAAGGCAGACGCTTAACCATCTGAGCCACCCAGGCGCCCTGGAGGGAAATATTTTCTATTAATTAGTTTCTTCCCACTAATTTTAGTGAACTAACAAAACCACAGCTTGACCTCATTAAAATCAGAAACCCTGTCTTATCTGCTGCATAAATCAGAAATCTGATTTTGAAAGAACCAACATAAAAATTTCAACTGAAAAATGGGAAAGAAGAGCATAGATACGATTTAGGAAGAAATATTTAACACAAAGAGCCAGTAAGAATCTCCAACAAAAGATGAAAATCCTGGAAAACAAGAAAAAACAAACAAACAAAAACAATGGTCACATTCATGTCAGGACACAAAATCAGAGTTCAGACAAACTCTGACCACAGTCGGTTCCTAAACATCCTCAGGTATGCAAACCATGGGCTCCTGTGCTTCCTTTTCCTCAAAAGTTCCTGAGATCAATCCTTGGTCAGATAATACAGGAAGAGGTCTACTCTGAAGTTGCTGGAGATGTCTTGGCTTACAGCCACCTTAGCCCTTGTCTTTATCATTGAAGTTGAATCTGATCATCTCTCCCTCCTCCATTTCTTTCCCCCATCACGTCAACAAGGAAATATACAACACACCCTTCATTAGCAGCGACTTCCTCTAGGACACAATTGCTATGGTTTCTTCTTATCTCAGAGGTGATGAGTCCTGATGGAATTATCTAAGTATTTGGATGAGCATCTAGAAACACATTAATAATCTTATCAGTTTAGTTCCATTCAGTCCCTCCCTATCTCCCAAAATAACAGTCCTGAAATTAGCCAGGCGTGGGGGTCCCACACCTAATAACTAGTAATTTTCCCCAGAAATATCAGATGAAAAATATATCCCATTACACACAACTGGATAAAGTACACGCAGGCCATGTGATACATTTTTGTATCACATGTGTTAAAAGTGGCAAAAATGAAGAGTTACAATTTCTAACGCCACTCCTGAGCTTTAAAACTTCAGAGATATAGTGAAAAGTAATACTTAGGTGCACATAAAGAATTTTACTGTAGGCTTTTCATACTTTTCCACAGAAAGTTCATTTTTGAAAGCATAGGATTATGCTGGCTTTTTAATGCACTGAAATACAAAATCGCAAACATTCTTGATACAATCATGACCTCTCTTCACTGTAATCTTCAGGAAACTATAGGTCTCTCTGTTGCTGAAATGACATTCTCTTCACCACAAAACTGTCTCAACTATTTGAGCCAATATTAACATCTCCCCAGCATAACCACATAGTTAATGTCAACATTCTACCAATGGGTATATGATTATGCGAGATCTTATGCTGGTCCCTAATTGTTTTACCTTGTTAAACAAACTCTAACTCTCTCAAAAGCAAGATAACCAAACTTTCTCTTTTTCTAGCACTTGCTACCATGTAATGCTACACAAGCCTAAAGAAAACTTCATTCAAGAAGCCAACTGTTAAATTTACGGTTGACTTCTGAACAATGCAGGGATTAAGGGTGCTGACCCCCTGCACAGTTGAAAATCCACATATAACTTTTGACTCCCCAAAAACTTAACTACTAATATCCTACTGTTGACCAAAAGCTTTACTGATAACACAAAGAGTTGATTGACACATATTTTGTATGTTATATGTATTATATACTATATTATAATAAAGTAAGCTAGAGAAAAGAAAACATTAAGAAAATCATAAGGAAGAGAAAATACATTTAAAGTACTGTACTGTATTTATTGGAAAAACTCCATGTATAAGTGGACCCACACAGTTCAAACCCATGTTGTTCAAGATTGAATGTGTTTTCTTTCTTTCTTCCTTTCTTTCTTTAAAAAAAAAAAAAAAAAAGATTTATTTATTTATTTTAGAGAGAGAGAGAGCACAAGCAGGAAGGGCAGACTCCAGGCCGAGTGCAGAACCCAACGCGGGGCTCAATCTCACAACTCTGAGATCATGACCCTGAGATCATGACCTGAGCCGAAACCAAGAGTCAGACACATAACCAACTGCGCCATGCAGGCACCCCAAAACGTGTTTTATATCTAATGCTCTTTCTTAAGTGTTGTTTCTGTGCTTAGGACAACCTACCGAGTCCTGGTGTTGACAAGCAGAATGACCCAAGTTTTGAAAAACCTAAGCAGAAACAGCATCACATTAAAAAATAAATAAATAAAGAGGAGAGGGGCCCCTGGGTGGCACAGTCGGTTGAGCGTCTGACTCTTGGTTTCGGATCCGGTTGTGATCTCATGGTAATGAGATCCAGCCCCATGATGAGCCCTACACTCAGCATGGAGTCTGCTTGGGATTCTCTCTCCCTCTGCCCCTCCTGCTTGTGTGCTCGTGCTCTCTCTGTCTCTCTCCGTCAAATAAATAAATCTTAAAAAAAAAAAAAGAGAAATTAGGTACTCATCTGGAAAATGGTTTCCTTCTGTAATAAGAGCTTGCCACTAAGCACCTTCTCCCTCAATCACACACACACAAAGTAAAGGGGATAATGCCTGGATAATTCATGCACAAGCTGCAGGAGCTAAATTATCTATTCTTTGCCCAAATCTTTTCCTTTTGAATATAAAAAGAAAAATACATAAGAAAGAAGGAAGCTAATACTTTGAAGTCTACCACCTAACAGGTACATCACTAGCAATTTTACATGTGCTGTGTCATATACTATTATCCATATTTTGCCAATGAGACAGTTGAGGCTCAGTAAGTTTGAATAGGTTACCTAAGGCCAAGGTCTTGTTTTCTTCCCCCAGCTACACTCAGCTAGAGTTTGTCCCATAGTTCAGTCACTCACTGAGAAAATATTTATTGAGCACTACTACAAGCTAGTCACCACTCTAAGCATTAGAAATAGAAAGGCGTGTGAAGCAGACCAACTCTTTTCACAGAATTTACATTCTAGTGATGAAAGACAGAAAACAACCCAATAGAATAATTTCAGAGTTATAATAGTTTGCCAATATGATTTACTTACAGTGATAGTCAAATCTTTTTAAATAGCTTTATTGAGATTAGTTACAAGAACTAAAGGAGGAAGGAGTAAAACCCATGACAACTGGTAACTGTAACCCTCTTGTCAATTACTGAGCCCTCAATACATCTTTTAATAAATCAGAGGAGAGGGGGTGCCTGGGTGGCTCAGTGGCTTAAGCGTCTGACTCTTGATTTTGGCTCAGATCATGATCTCAGGGTTGTGAGACAGCCCTGTGTCTGGCTCTGCACTGGGCATGGAGTCTGCTTAAGATTCTCTTTCCCTCTCTCTCCACCCCTCCCCTGCTCTCTCCCTCCCTCTCTTTAAAAAAGAAAATCAGAGTGGGGGGGAAAGTAGAGCTTTAATGCTGCTCAGAATTTCTTTACAAAGTGACTGTGTGAGAAATCAGAATGGACAGCTCCATCTATGTTGTTTGTCAAACCTAAAATTCCATCTTTTATCCATTTTTTACTAAGGTAATGCTGCTTCATTTGAAAAGCTGATTTTTAAAAATCAAGGGAGCATTGTAACTTGACATATGTCCTTATGAGGAACACAAAGGGGTTTCAACATCCGCATCATAAAGTTCCCTAGGCTGCACATGGTATCCATTGGGCAATGGCACCCAGCTCTCACTGGACAGCTTGCAAGAACCGTAGAACTCAGAGGCCACAGTAGTAGGGAGTAAGTCAGGAAGTGCCTGGCCCCAGTGTGGCCGTAGCCATTATCCTCCACAGTCTAAAAATAAACTTCACATCTCTTAAACTTGAAACATATGCAAAATTCTAACGGTTTTGTTTAAAGCAACAAGCGGTGTAGCTTATCCTTCCTTCCCTCACCTATTTATACAAGACTATTTATAAGTCCACTAAATTAACTGTTGGCTATTTCTATGCTGCCTCTCTCGTGATATGTATAACGTGATGTGTAATGTGGGTTGGCCCAAGTCACTAAGACTGAGAATTTGTGTGTGTAAATTACTTGCAAACTCTCAAGGAAGGCTGTTAGGGAGTGAATGCTCCTATGCATAATGTGGAAGGCAGTCTAGAGACCAAGTGGTAACAGCGACACTTCATTCACAGGGCTATACCTTTCTGTCAAAGCACTCCGCAAATCTATTTTTGCTCAGAGGAGCTACTACGTGGAGAGAGGAGGCTGCTTTACGTTCATCGGTGTACACTTTCCATTTCCTCCTAGAACTGTCACACTCCAGCGCCTAAGGTTCTCAAGAGAGAGCCTCAGCCCCGTTCTAGAATCTCTCCCTCCCTTGCTTCTTCAGAAGAGAGCAACAGTCCTTCTCATCAGAGCAGCGACATCCACAAGCCAAAAGTTTGCAGGAAACTTTCAATTAGATACCAACCCTCGCCCAAAATGTTTTACACCCCACCGCCCTCCAAAATGTAAATAGCTAAACCCTGCATGAGAACGAGTCCACCTTCTGTTATTGGGGAGAAATTCTCAATCTTTTCCAAGAATCCCGCCACCACCCACCCAACACCGGAGTCCTAGAGGACTCACCCGGGTCAGAAAGCGGCCGCTCTCCCCGATGACCCTGGGGGCGGGGAAAGGGGGGGGTCTTCCAGGAAGCACACACCTGAGATTGATCCTCTCGCGCGAGGGGAGCGTAGGAGCACACAGTTCCTCCGGGCGGGGCGGAGTCTCTGCCTACCCCCGAACCAGACACTCGGCCCTGATCGTCGCGGCGAGGCGCGCAAGGCTGTCACTCCCGAGCAGCCCGAGCCAGTGTAACCCGACGCGCCCCGCGCCGCCGCACCCCCGCCTCTCCGGCGACTTCCTCCTCCCTCCTGCTCCTCCTTCCTCCCCAGGGGCCAGCCCGGGCGGCGCGGCCGCCGCATCCAGCCCGGATTCCTCCAGCCCAGGCTTCTCCGGCCCAGCGGGGAAACGCGGAAGTGGAGGCGGGAGCCGGGCCGGGGCTAGGGGGTGAAGCGTCGCGAACCGGCGGGTGGCGAGCGACCGAGGCCTCCGCCGCCCAGTGAACGTGACCAGACGGGAACACGCGGCCGCGGGTCCCGCCGGGTGGGGCGGCGGCGCGCCGTTGCGATGGCCCTCGCCCCAGGCTGCGGTTTCCTGCCCTGCGCCTCTCCTTGTCGGCCGCGCGGCAGACCAGAAAGCCTGGGCTAGGCTAGGCCCCGGGAAAGTGGGGGAAGTGTCCGATTGCCTCTGCCCTCCCCGCGCGGGCCGCCCTCGCCACCTGTCCCGGAGAGAGGAGACACTGGCCCGCCGGCACGCTTACCTGATTTCTCGCCGCCCGCCCCCGAATCTGGCTTCCCCTCCTCAGCAGAAAGGCTTCCCTGGGCCTAAAACGCTTCTAGGAAACGGGTGGACCCCTGGGACCCGGCAGTCAGAGCCCAAAGCCCTCGCGCCGGCTCTCTCCCGCGCGCTCTTGGAGGCGCGCTCGGCCTCCTGACCTGCCGGCTGAATGTCAGCGCGGGAACCCGCAGGGAAGGCCAAGCCCAAGCGCCAGAAGGTGGGATGCCGAGCCTTGGCTCCTCAGGCCCAGCCTCATACAGGTGTTGGGGAGAGCAGCAGGCTTCCCAGATGCACCCACCTAAAACCGACCCTGCCCACTGAGCATGCCCAGCTCACTTGGAACTACAAGTGGCTAGACAAGCGCAAATGGACCCAGGGAGGGCGCAGATGGGGTTCAAATGGACCCCATTTCTTTAAGACCTTTCCTCCCACAACGTCTGGGAGTTTTGCAAGTAAGGTTTCTACCTTGGTGTTGAGAAGTACCCCGGGGAGGGTTGGAAAGGCCTTCCAAAGGAAGGCAGTCAAATTTGTTTGAACCCAAATCGCAATGGTGGGGTTTTTTTCAGCCAATTACTTATT
>NW_028044355.1:0-442 GCF_054177405.1 Leptonychotes weddellii
AGTTAATGGCTAGATCCCACTCCTCCCTCCACCTCCATCCCACTGTATAAGGAGCCAGAAGTTAACACCCTCCCTGTGACCCAGAAGCAACCTTTAAACAATTTAAACAATTTAACCTTTAAACAATTCCTAGAGTTGGTGTGTAAGCACCTTACTGTCCTTACTCTTGGATGAACTATCTCTGATATCTCCGTATACATAGCCCTCTTCCTAAGGTAAAAGTAGGGGTTCCATAGTCAGAAAAGATTGACAGTGGCTCCTTAACTTTTTCTTGACAGCATAAGGTTAAATACTGCAGTTTCCACAGTCTGGTGAGTGTACATACCAGAATTACAGTGCTTTTACCAATCTAACTTCTCTAAATTGATAAAAGCTTTCAAATTTCTCTGCAAAGGAACTTCACATTGAAAGAACATATTTCACACAAATTCCACTACTAATG
>NW_028044356.1:0-442 GCF_054177405.1 Leptonychotes weddellii
AAAAAAAAAGAATTAAATCTTCCCATTTGCAATGATGTGAATAGAACTAGAGTTTATTATGTTAAATGAAATAAGTCAGAGAAAGACAAATACCATATGATTTCACTCATATGTGGAATTTAAGAAATAAAGGAGATGAACATAAGGGGAGGGAATGAAAAATAAAATAAGATAAACAAAGAGAGGAAGCCAAACCATAAGAGATTCTTAAATACAGGGAACAAACTGAGGATTGGTGGAGGAGAGGTGAATGGTAGAATGGGGTAATTGAGTAATGGGCATTAAGGAGGGCACTTGGGTAATAAGCACTGGGTGTTATATGCAACTGATGAATCACAGGGTTCATCCCATGAAATTAATGCTACACTATATGTAAACTAACTTGAATTTTTTAAATTTTATTATGTTATGTTAATCACCATACATTACATTAGTTTTTTTT
>NW_028044357.1:0-442 GCF_054177405.1 Leptonychotes weddellii
CCATGGCTTTGAGTAACCCTAGGGATGTTCTGAAAAGGAATCAGGAGGATGAGGCTTCCAGGCTAGTCTAGTTTAAGGCATTTATTGCTGTATAATTGGTTGTGGATGTTAATTAAATTATGTTCATCTGTTCAATATTGAGGTCTTTTTTCCCTTAGCCCATTCAGTATTTCACCATGGTGGTGTTTCATATTGCTTTGTATCCATATTCATGAAGGAAGATGATATCTTGAGATATAAAAGCATAGATTTGCTTTTCCACCCCCTAAATGTCTTTGGCCGAATCCCTAATTCTTAATTTCAGCATCATATTTATATTTAAACAAAGATTGGGGCACCTGGATGGCTCAGTTGGCAAGCATGTGTCTCTTGATCTCGGGGTTTTAAGTGTAAACACCATGTTGGGTATAGAGATTACTTAAAAATAAAATCTTTAAAAGAA
>NW_028044358.1:0-442 GCF_054177405.1 Leptonychotes weddellii
AAAAAAAAAAAAAAAAAAGAATTAGCAGCAGAGCTTGGGAAAGGCTTCGGGGAATCGGACCGGAGAGACCGGTAAGAGCTCAAGTAGTAAGAACAATGAGCCAGATGATAACATCAAAATGCGCATACGCCTCATCGCACCTATGAACAGACGCCCTTCCCTCACCCCTCGATCAGCCCTGTGTGTTCCTGGGGAGTGCTAGAGCCTCCACCCTGCTCAGCCTCACCCTGCTCCCACCTTGGGTATCAGAAGTCGGGACCTTCCTGGAGAGAGCCCAAACCCCTCTGTCTCGGGCACTGCGTTCCTGGCCGCGAATCTTCTCTCTTAGGTTATCTGTGTTTCTCACGGTTGGTTGTCATTCCACTCTCTGGAACAAGGTGGGGTGCTTCTGCTCTCTGTGGCTGGTAGAGCGGGCAGAGGTCCGAGGAGCCCCGGGGAGTGG
>NW_028044359.1:0-442 GCF_054177405.1 Leptonychotes weddellii
GCAGTTGTGTGTGGACATGTGCCTGTGTGCTAGCCAATGGAATGTGACCAGAATGGTGCCACTTCCAAGTAAGGCCCTTAAAAAAATCTCCACATGTAATTGTCCACGCTCCTCTTCCTTCTGCTAGTCTGATGCAGACGAGCAAGGTGAGGATGGTGGAGCTGCAATGTGGAAGGGGGCTGGGCCCCTGAATCACCACGTGGAGGAGAGTCACTTATTAGTCAGAAACACAATTTTGGACTTTATGTGAACAAATAATACATTTCTAACACACTTGACCCATTGTCCATTTTGGAGTTTGCCTGTTATGGCACCTAGCATTACCCTAATTAATACCATGCTCAACAAACACAACTTCTTCCTCTCGCTTCCCCCACTTCTCGTCCCTCATGACCCAGCTCAAAATGTCAGCTCCCTGGTGAGACTTTCTCCAACCTCCTCA
>NW_028044360.1:0-442 GCF_054177405.1 Leptonychotes weddellii
CTATAGGAAAATTTAGGAAATATATGATCATCTTGATAGATCCTGAACAGTCACTTATAATTCAGTCATCATTACCGAAAGGAAATTCAAGGTAAACCAGGAACTGAGTAATTCATATACCACAATACTATAAAAATATAACAGTCAGCACCATTCTTTCCATTTCAAACAATAACGGCATTCTCATTAAAATAGGTAAAAACCTTTTTAGGTAAAAAGGGTAAAAAACCTTTTTAGGTAAAAAAATGGGACCTGGCCCCTGCCAGTGTATTCCCAGGGCATTGCTCTGGGGAAGAATGAGGCCCAGTGAGCAGGCGGTGACCCCCGACTGTGTGGATGTTCAGAGGGTCCATGGAGGCTTCCTGGAGGAGGTGGCCCTCAGAAGGAGCTTGCCTTGGGGAGCAAGGATTCCATGCAGAGGGAACCATCTGTGTGTGAAGAC
>NW_028044361.1:0-442 GCF_054177405.1 Leptonychotes weddellii
TACAGGCAGGGAAGTGTGAGACAAGGCAGCATCTTTGGATCCTGGCATTTTTTTGTGTGTTTATTGCGCAGCTATGGTGGTATCAAGTATTTTTGGGAAAAGACTCTTGGAACGAAAATCACCATATTATAACATAAAGAAATACTCAATCTTGTCTCATTTTCTCTGAAATGCAAAATCCATAAAGTTGTCGTGAACATAAAGGTGACGCAATCTGGAAGGATGGTGATGGAAGGAAGGCCGGGCACTGTTATCTTGGGAGAACACAAATATTTATAAGGGACCACTTCTTCAGTAGCTATTGGGAAAAAAATAACACTGCAAATAAAAGAGTGGTATTTAAGTTCCTCCCTCTCTCCTCACCGTGCCACACACAATCAGACACGGGAACTGTAAACTCAATTTCCAAGGCAGTCCCGCTGCTGCAGCCATGCTCCACAGA
>NW_028044362.1:0-442 GCF_054177405.1 Leptonychotes weddellii
CGCCTGGGTGGCTCAGTTGGTTAAGCGACTGCCTTCGGCTCAGGTCATGATCCTGGAGTCCCTGGATCGAGTCCCGCATCGGGCTCCCTGCTCGGCAGGGAGTCTGCTTCTCCCTCTCCCACTCCCCGTTTGTGTTCCCTCTCTCGCTGTGTCTTTCTCTGTCAAATAAATAAAATCTTTAAAAAAAAAAAAAAAAAAGAAAGTGAAGCTCTCTTTAGAATTTCTCAGTCTGAGGACACCCATACTCCTACAGCAGCCTCCGCAGGGCCACCATGGGGTTCTCACAGCACATTTCGACCCCCACTGGTTTATAGAGGCCAGCCTACTCCTTTACTACTAATAAATTAGGGCATATTTATATCCCATGACAGAAAAAGAGTAGTTTTTCCTAATATATAAATATATCTTATAAATTGTTATCCAAAAAAGAACAAAAAACTCC
>NW_028044363.1:0-442 GCF_054177405.1 Leptonychotes weddellii
AAATGCCAGGTGCCTTTCAAAAAGGCAAGAATTAATTACCCTAAAAATATTACATTCTTAATTCTGACATTTTTAACTCTCCAACTCCTAAAATTCAAATGAGCTATTTATAATCTAGGAAATTGACATTACTAACTCATGACATCATCTTACTCGACTTGCCATTACAACTTTCTTCTGTCAGCTTTCTCATTAAGAGATCACAGCACTATCCATTTTAGGCTAATTCACAACTAGGGCGAACATTAGAATCATGCCAGAAAATTTTCAAAATACACATTTCTGAGCCCCACTCTATCCATTCAGATGCATTACATCGCAACTGCCAGGGGTGTAGCGTTAGGTTATGAGTTTTTAAAAAGCTCTCTGAGTGCTTCCAATACTCTCTTGGATGAAAACAAAGCCCAATATTCTCAACCTGCCTTGCAGGTTATATATATAT
>NW_028044364.1:0-442 GCF_054177405.1 Leptonychotes weddellii
TGAAGACAAAGGTGTTTTTTAAGGGTCATAAATGAGTTGCAAAAGGTTTGTAAGAGAGTCTAGACTTTTTAAAAAATTGGAATTAAAAATACAGTAAACTGGGTGGTTCAGTCAGTTAAGCATCCATCTCCTGATTTCAGCTCAGGTCAGGATCCTAGGGTCATGAGATTGAGCCCTGGGTCATGCTCCGTGTTCAGTGTGGAGTCAGCTTGTCCCTTCCCCTCCCTCTGATTGCTCTCTCTCTCTCAAATAAAATATATTTTTTAGGGCGCCTGGGTGGCTCAGTCGGTTAAGCGACTGCCTTCGGCTCAGGTCCTGATCCCAGAGTCCTGGGATCGAGTCCCGCATCGGGGCTCCCTGCTCCGCGGGGAGACTGCTTCTCCCTCTCTCACTCCCCCTGCTTGTGTTCCCTCTCTCGCTGTGTCTCTCTCTGTCAAATAAA